>NC_042964.1:33098758-33381113 GCF_901001165.1 Salmo trutta
AGCTGTATTACATCTATTTTCTAAGCTTGCATGATTGTCTAAGCTTTAGATTATACTGTGAAATAATTCAAATAGACTCGTCAGGAAAAAACCTAATTGGCTCTGTTGTACGAGACTTCTTCCAACAGTACCCTCGGTATAGTATTTCTTAACCCCTAACCACCTCAGCCCACTCTCTAACAGCCTCTCTCAGAGTTTTGATAAGAGGAGTTCAACTATTCCTGACCTCACTCCACGTGTGTCCTCTTCAGTTTCACCACTGGCTGTAAAAGTATCAGCCACTCGAGTAAGAGGCCCCGGGGTCACCTCAGGTCAAATTGGCAACGCCACCATGAATAGCCTAGGGTACGAAAGGTCAACGGTGAAGTTCCAACACTTAGGCTATCAGGCGGTGCCTGCATCGGTCAGGACTTTTATGATGATGATGATACATCTTATTGAGTAATAATGCTTCTCAATATATGTATTTTATTACGGTAATTGTTATATTCTTAACGACAAGATACTAAAGGGTCATATCAGCTTTTTGGTTTTGAGTATTATTACAGAGTGATATAAGGTGTCAGCAGGCAACAAGCTTAAATGAGCTTAAGTTCATTCTCAAATATTGTTATTATGGCTGACATACTCTTCACCGTTGGCACCACCGTCTCTGTAAAATTCGTCAAGAATTTAACTACAAAACTGAATAAAATGTAAAAAAAATATATATATTTAGCTCCCTTTATCTTTCCATTATCTATTTAGCCCGCTTAATTTTGCCCCATTTATCTTATTAAGGTATTAAAACATTTTCTTGGAAACTGTTTGGTAACAAAACTGAATATACCTTGTATGTTGGCTTTTGTTGACTAAATCCTTTTTACAATGTATCATTTTCCACTCTTGTCTTTGTATAATGACAGCCTCTAGGTTTTGAACACGACTCTTTTCTGTATGAAGGTAATGTAGCATTGACATTATTTGGAGTTCAAATTATAATGGTGTTGTAGTTCACAAAAGTGCATTGATCCTTAATGCATACGGAACATTCCAAGTAAATGATTATTTTTACGAGGAGCTGAGCTGTAACACATTTCCCTTGCTGTGCTAAATACTAGACTGTTGTGACAACTGAGGCAGTTGACCAAAAAAAATGGAAACGCATATGATTTGTGAGACCTATGTAAGCGTTGGCTTGAGTCAAGGGACATAGCCATAGAAATCCACACGCCTTAAGCATCTCCAAATACATCTCAGATATACCTGTGATTAATACACAGTATCACAGATTTATCCATTGGCATTACATTCCAAACTTTATACCATTCATTCTCCATAGCCAGAGTCACATCGCAATACTGTAAATAATAGTGGCAAAAAAGGCAGTCCTACAGGAAGTGCCTTTCCCTAAATGTGTCATGTTTGAACAAATAGCCATAATCTGGATTACCTACCTCATTGAGCGATTGACAAAAAAAAGTGAAAATAATAGAAAAAAAGATATACAAAATAAAAATGGTCAAATAATTACAACATATTTGTTGGAAACTACAGGAGATCATTTTGTATTACTGTTCATAGCTGGTTCAGTGGGAAAGCGGGTTCAGACCATAGGCATTAGTTACACATCAGGTAAACGAGTCAGTGTGTCAGAGTGATAGGCCCATTCCAGCTCAAAGTAGGACTGAGAAAACTCAAGTCCTCTGGGAGTCCTGAGCTTTGTTATCTCTAGCTCTCTGGCTTGCTTTGCTTTGACTGGTTTCCCAGAAGTAGACAGAATGGAGGATAGGGGGCAGGGACGTTATTAATAGACAGCAACAGAATGATGTCCGAGACCCTGAATCAAAGTGGTTCTATAGCCAGACAAGTGGCCTGTGTTCTAGAGGGCTTTTGCCTGGATCCAAAATAACACCGCCCTCTTGACTTGCCAACGTATAGAGACATGTCAACAGGACGTCTTGATTTCCGTTTACACACTTCACCTCACAAATGGAATCGATTATCCATTTTTATTTAATAATGTTTTATGGCGTTTTTGTTGTTTTGTGTGTGTTTGGACTTGAGTCTATATGTGCATTTTGGTATATATGCACCTGTCTTTCAACGTGTTCAAAACAAATCTTTAAAAGTCTGTTAACTTATTTTTAACTATGTTTTGTTTTTGTAGGGAAATAATTCTAAATACCCTTTCGGTAAAACTAATTGATTATGTGTATTGTTGAACTGTCTTTGCACTAAAACATTATTGACAAGATAATTCTATAGTTCTGATTCTATAGAGCTACTCTCATGGAAGGGGAAGTGTTTAGAAAAAACAAACTTTCACTGCTGAACTGGGACACAGACTATGGGCTATCATAGTTTGGGTCGGACACAAAATGATAAATAGATATTAGGTGCTTTCTTGGTATTACAACAGTGTTAAAACGAGGTAATACTCAGCCCTAATATTACTGACTGTACTGGTTTTCCCAGAATTCGCTTGGCAAGCGAACTGTGATAAGTTAATGATCATAGATCTGTATACAGCTACTGGGCTGCTCAACCCTGCATCCCCCCCGGCCCACAGTGTGTCCCACAGTGGCAAAATATACTTTGATCTAAATCTAATTAACCTGTCTATCGCAGGTATATCAAAACATAGTATTGCATGCCTTATATGGATAATATCCTCATATACGTTTTTGATAGGATAACGGTTAATGTATGCAAAGTGTATTACAATGTAATTACATGGGAACAGACTATTAGCTTTGATTTGGTTTGGTAATAGTTTGAAAATAAAATGACACATTTCAAAATTGTGAACGTTTTTGTGGAGGATTCAATGACCGGTTTTTGGTGCACTGTTGACTTTGATGTTAATTTGTTACAGTATGTTTCAGATTATTAAAGATGTAAATAAATGATATAAATATACCACAAAGTATTGTTTGTTTAGACTCGTCTTCATTCATAATTTACTACCTCCTTGTACATTAATATGATCTTCAGTGTCAACACCTGGAAAATCTAGTAGGCCTACTAATTCTACACATATTAAGCCTACTAATTATATAAAACCTACTAATTATATTAGGGGCGACAGGTAGCCTAGTGGTTAGAGCGTTGGGCCAGTAACGGTTGCTTGATCGAATCCCCGAGCTGACAAGGTAAAAATCTGTCGTTCTGCCCCTGAACAAGGCAATTAACTCGCTGTTCCTAGGCCGTCATTGTAAATAAGAGTTTGTTCTTAACTGACTTGCCTAGTTAAATAAAAAATAAAAAATTAGGCCTACTAATACTACACGTTTTGATGGTATTATTTTTTGCCTTAAAGACTCCTCCTGGTGGTTCTGAAGTGACGTAACACGTCTGTAACAGGGCTGAGCAGAATGTATCCACTACTGCTCTATAGGGTGTCTATCCCATTAGTAATTTACCGCGAAAGTCCTTCTGAACAGATCCTCTTAATTTGTCTCCATTTTATATGTGAAAATAAATCATCCTGCCAAGTATGCTAATTCAATGTTTCTAAATGCTGGTTTCATGGCTTTATGAGATTTCTACAAAGAAGTCAGTTGTGTGAATACAGTTTAGGTCATTGAAGTTCAAATTCATTGAGGTGGTTTCCCAAAATATATCGTAAATTCCCTTGTGAAGAATAAAATATAGGAGTCAACAGTTTTGAAAAAGTCCATTTTCTTTTCTTGAAAAAAAATAAAACATCACATAGGCTCATTAAAATATGAATTTAAAGTGCACATATGGAGAAAAAAACGAACATTCATCACAGATTAAGAACATACATTCGATAATGATACAATTAAATACACATTCCATTTCACCAAGTTTAGCAGGTCCTGGACCAGCTGAAATGCACTTGTGACCTTGGTTAAAACCACTACAGTAATTTAGCAACTGTTCCCAGTCCAACCAGGAGAACTACTTGTACCGTTTTAATATATGTACCTACAGTAAATAAAATCAGTATACTTTTAACTCATTTTGATAAGACATTTTTTTTTACATTGATGTAATCTTACTGTTCTTTAAATAAATAAAATATTTCAGAGGCGTGCAGTTAATGTTTACTGACTGTTAAGACTGACTGTTAAAACTTTATCGGCAAACGTACATTGTTTTACACTGACCACGTTTAAATGCACACCAATATTCCGTTATTATTCGGGGTACTCAAAGTGGGTTGACACACGGTAACATCATATCCCGTTTACAATAATCCGAAAAAGTTTTGCTGATGCTCCGTATTGGACCGTGTAGCCTACTGGCTAATTTCACCCTTAATTTAGACACTTTCTGTTTATAATTTCTGATAATTGGTAGGCCATTTGTTTGCCAACTATTGTTAGATACATGCAGCTTCTCTTCTGTCATAATTTGTTGTCCCAGAAGACAAAATAAAGTAGTGCTCACCAGAATAACGTCTTACATCGATAGAATGAATGCAGTAGTAATCTAGCTAAAACCGGTAAAGTTGTCTGTTTCGTTTAGCGACCGGGGAGAACAGGTGGAAAGATTCCAAAAACAATGGAACGATTGGTCTGTGCAAAATGTCCAAATGTCATCAGTTTGACCGGTTTTAATTAAATTAAAAGCTGAGAAAACGATTAAATAGGTTTATGATAAGACTGTCTGCTTGCATAACAGCATCAATGATAACACCTTACACACGCATTTTGCCGAAAGAAAGAAATAATATTTCTCCACTCACGTTCCCGAGACAAAATTAACATTTGTTGTCTAATTTTACTGCAAAAAAAAAAGCATAATTCTGCAGGAGTTAATATTATATTATGCTACATGTGAGAGGTTATAGGCCATATTTCAGTTACTATTTAACCCGTATGAATGAGCTACTATCCAGAATACTGTGTGCATGTAAACGTGGTCACTGACTACTGTATGTGCTACAAGCAATGACTGAAAATCCACCAAGCGGATGTGTGACTGTGAGATTCTAAGAGCGAGTGATGGACTCCAGTGAGTGTGTGTTTTGTGTGTCTTTGAAATCTGATCTCTACTAAGCAAATGAGCAGATCCAATCATTCTATACAAGTAATCATTATACACTCCAGTAAACAGGTAAAGGAATTTGATTAACTGACAGCTGCTTGGAACTTCCTATCTCAGACCACAAACATTGAGAGGGCCCTGCCCCCACTCGTAAAAGGCTCTGAAGTAATATCTTTAAAAAACGTGTTTCAGACCAAATATATACATAGATTGGACATACACATTAATAGACATGTTGTACATACATCTACAGTAGTGATCAGTGGACATAGTCTGATTGACTGACAGCTAGTAGGCCCCATAGGGAAGGAGTAGGAACAAACATGGCCCCCGTGAGGAAGGCTTCACAGCTGGTGTGTCCGCGCCTGTCTGTCCCTCCACATGGCCCGAATCTCGGTCACGATCAGCGGCAAGATGAAGACTATGCTGCCCCCCGTCTGTGAGGCAATCCCAACAGGACCAAATATGTCACAAACAGGGACAACACAGTACCTTATGTAAGATTCTCCTGAGGAGAATTAGTGACTAATTCACGGAATACATTAACATTGTCTCACATTATGGATTAGACAGATGATCTTACCATGACTATGAAGAAGTAGAACACACACATCCAGCCCAGTTTGCTCTCGATCAGCGATACCAAGTACTGAAAGACAAGGTAAAATACTCAACATTAAATCACTGGAAAGCACATATTTATGTATGTATGTATGTATGTATGTGGCGGCAGGGTATCCTAGTGGTTAGTGTTGGACTAGTAACCGAAAGATTGCAAGTTCGAATCCCCGAGCTGACAAGCTACAAATCTGTCGTTCTGCCCCTGAACAAGGCAGTTAATCCACTGTTCCTAGGCCGTCATTGAAAATAAGAATTTGTTCTTAACTGACTTGCCTAGTTAAATAAAGGTAAAATACTTTCTCGGTCTCTAGTGTGTGTTACCTGTCCCGCTGCAGCTCCAATACTCCCAGTCCCGTCCACTATGCCGGTGACGGTAGCCAGAGCCTCCTGACTGCCCCTGAGGGCCTCCTGTCGCCCCAGGTCTGCAGAGATGGCTGAGCTGATCATGTTGGACGGCCCTCCTATGAAGAAACCCGTGGTGGCCAGGAGAGCTGCATTTACCACCTGGTCCGGAGGGGAGTCTGAGGGGGGACAACACAGGGTTAATTCACATGTTTTTTGTGGATTATGTATGAGACAGGAAGGGATATGGTTCTAATTTTCTTTTTTCCCCTATCAAGGGCTCCCCTTGGTGGTCTAGAATTGACATAACACAATAATGAACAATTTCAATTTTTTTCTCTCTCTGACCTAAAATAAAAAATAAAAAAATGGGAATACTATTTCGTAATAAAATTGAATGTTGGCCTGAATAATATAGTGAGATGTTTTGGGCTAGAAAAAGGAGGAAGGCAGATGAAGAAAGGAGTACTCACGGCTGTACCCCACCAGGGCTCCCATAGCCAGCAGCAGACTGACAGCTAACACTGGAGCTCTCTTCCCCATGCAGTCTGAGATCAGGCCCTGGATCGTACCACCTGTGAGAGAGAGAGAGAGAGAGAGAGAGACAGAGAGCAGAAGATTAATACACAATTTACGGTCCCGTCTTAAGGGCTCTTAAGTCCGTCTGCATCGCGTTCCAAAAATTCAGTCGCACAAATGTACGTGGAACTACGCAGAGAGCGATGCAAACGGACCTCCATCGGCTTGCGTAAGACTACGTAGACCCCTTTAGACAGCGTAGATAAACGACTCTGCATAGCTAGCTAGGATGTTACCACATCTAAACCGCAGTCAACAACACCCAATGCCAATGTCCTTCATATTAACCAGTCAATACAGCTAGTGTTAACTAGGCCTGGCCCGCGACACTCACCTATGATGCCTCCCACGTCGTACCACACAGAGAGCCTGTCGGCCTGGGCCTCCTTCCAGCCAAAGTTCCTGCTCAGGTAGAAGGGCAGCCAGAAGAAGAAGGAGTAGTTGACCAGCTTCAGACAAGCGTACGCCAGGGAATACTGGGGAGAGAGGACGACAGTCACCAGTTACTGAGAGAGTCATCACAGAAAGCCAGAACTAAAATCTTCACATCGTCAGATGCTCCATAATACAATACTTGCTTCATTGGTCCATTTGCACAGGCAAGGTTCTGGGAGGAGAGGTTGAGAGAAAGAGACTAACGCGACTAGCGACGTCTTCACCCCCCCCCCCCCTAAACAAAACTGTCAGCTAAAGAAGAGACAGAATGGAAACGCTTAAACAGGGACGGGCAGATAGCAGAGAGGCAGGGAGGATGATAAGATGATAGAGATATAGAAATAGATAGGGATGTAGACGGGGAGGGGTGAATGAAAGAGGGAGATAACAGGGTGAGTGCGAGAGAGTGAGTGGGTGACAGCCAGCCAGAGTTAAGAGGGATCACGAGAAAGAAACAGAGAAAGAAAGAGGGAGAGAGAGACACACAGAGAGCTCTAGTAATATCCCACTCACTGGCAGCACCCCGGGCAGGCAGAAGGCCTGGCAGAATCCGATGGCTTTGGGTGTTTCCCGCGGTTCCTCATCCCCCTGCTGGATGGTGTAGTACCCTCCGTCACACACCTCCTCCGATCCCTCCTCTTCCCCCTCCTCTTCCTCATCCTCTTCATCACTCATCAGAGGCCTGTGGCTGTCTGCATCTCTCTCCACTGGACTCAGACCTGTCTCTGACTCCAAACACAGACCTGATGGGACAGAGAAACGACATTCTTCATCAAAAGAGTCACACAGTACATTGTAGCTATATGAGCTTTATATTATATTCCACATACCGTAATTTCCGGACTATAAGCCGCAACCTTTTTCCCACGCTTTGAGGTAGGCTACTGTTTGCTGCTAATTTTTTATTTTTTGTTACAAGCCGTGTTTCGTTAAAGCCTATTTATTTTTGTTACAGGCCGTGTTTCGTTAAAGCCTGTGTAAAGTTCATTTGTTTCAATGTACCGGTAGGCACCTGCGGCTTATAGACATGTGCGGCTTATTTATGTAAAAAAAAAAAGTAAAATTCAGTGGGTGCGGCTTATATTCAGGTGCGCTCAATAGTCCGGAAATTACAGTACAGTATTACAACTTCCTCACAAAAAAATGTAAATGTTTATTCTATTCTACTGAGCCATTTACTTTATGTTCGTATTCTTATCTTTTATTATTTCTTATTCTTGTTGCATTTTCGAGAAGGAACCTGCAAGTAAGCATTTCATTGGACGGTGTATACCATGCGTATCCTGTACACGCGACTAATAGAACTCGAAACTTGAAGTGAAAGAAAGTACAGTACGATACAACGATAGGGAGACAATACCAGATCAATGAGGGAAACTGGGCATGCGTGGACCCAATACTCACCCACTTCTTTAGGGGAGGTGAGCAGACCAAAGAACACCACCACCCCACCAGCAAACTGCAGCACTGAAGTGACCAGGAAGGCATACTGCAGAAACACAGCATAACACCGAGGTGCCTTGTATTGTGAATTGTGCTGTTCATACTCTGTGCTTTCATGTTTTCTTCCCTGGGATCACAGATGGACTATATAGATAACTATGTAGCAAGGGGTTGAGAGAAAGACAATACCGCATAAATTCACTTTTCTCTGACAACAATGTAGTGACCTTTTCTTCTAGACTTACTGACTAGGCCATACCAGGTATTGTCTATGCAACATGTTCCTTTTTCATCTAGACCTTATAAAAAGGTGAATCCCAGAGCAGATCTGTAATATGAATATCTGTGTGCATCTGCACCCACCTCATATCCGTACTTGAGAACACTGGATGCCAGGAAAGCTCCCAGAATGTTCCCAACAGAGGCACAGGCACTCCACAGGCCAAACACAAAACCTCGCCTGGAGGGAGGAGGAGACATACAGCAGTTACATCACTCTAAAGAACATGCACAATACATACAACATACTCAACACAATACTCAATTAGAACCTTCTCTTCTAGAATACAATAGAACCAAGAAGAAATCAGTACATCACTTCCTGTCCATATGATTTCAATCACTTTCTGACCGCACCGCTTCGATGTAAAATAAGATCTTAGATTATTTAAAATAGGGCTTAAGCTACATTTGTGAAAATGAGTCAAATCTGAGTTCACGTGTTTTTAGATAATTGGCGTTAATGCTTAAAAAATGTATTTTTTATTAAAAACGTTAAAAAAAAAGAAATCATAGAATAGATTGACAACCCCGTTTGTAAACTTTTAAATTATATCAAACTCAACCGTTTATCTCTATCAGAGATAAAGACATGGACGTCTCATGGTAGGGTGGGGTATTGTTACAGGTTTTGTTTTTTCCATTTATGTTTTGAGGTTGGACGTTTAGCACGTATAGCTTGTTAGCACGTAGCGCGCACCGATTGGTGTCACCTCGTTAGTCAGTATGTGTTACACCTGTGCTGGTTTCCATCACGTTAGGGGAACGTGTTTTACCCGTCCTGGCCCAGGTGCTATTTAAGAGCGGCTGGCCCAGTGCTCCAGTTGTCTTGATGGATGTGGAGGGTTAACACCTTTACAATCCCTTATCTGATTTTATTTTGCTTCCTGTCTTTAAGTTTGGTGTGGGTTTTTCTTTTGTTTGCCTCTTGGGCAAATTTAGTTGGTGTCTTTTAGGTTCCAATTGTTGTTGCTAGTCAACTTTCAGTGGACACGCCCGTGTCTTTCAGAACCTCTCCTAAAACCACACCGGTTTCATTCTGGTTGTTGGTCAGTGACTCTGTTAGTTCCCCCTTCTGTTTGCGTGACATTTCTGGTTTTCTTGCTGGGGAACCCAACAGTGTGCGAAATGAGTCAACTTTGAACACCTATCTCTTGAATGTTTTGGCATTCAGGTCTAAAATGTTACTTTCTGACCAATTTCACCATGGGCAAACATGTATTTAAGGTTTCTGGCAAATCAGAAAGTGATTGAAATCATATGTAACGACCCCACAGTTAAAGCAATCCCCTAAGGCTACTGTTCGTGAAGACAACTTCTGATTGTTGACAATCAGGGAGCCTTACTCAATCTGTGTGAGTGATCGGCATTGATCTGTAGTGATCAATCCAGATCATTTTGACAATATTACAATATTATTTTTCAGCTAGTTTTCTGTACCTGCACCTAAACTCCAGTATTTTCCCTTCATAGCTTGTTCTCCGTCTTATTTTTAGGGAGCCCATTTGTTTTCAGCACTTTTAATTCCCTGACTGACCAAAACGAATTTTCTCATGACTCTCTCTCTGACACATGGTGAGCAATACGTTTGGAACATCGAATCGCAATAAAATCACAACATCCAATCACAATACATACAGAATTGTGGGAATCGCAATAAATATCGTATCGTTATAATATCGTATCGTATGGTCTCTGGCAATTCCCAGCCCTAATGATCAGCGTTGGAGTATACTAGTGCCATGGCAGAGAGAGGGATATGATACTCACCCCGACTTGCCGAACCAGTTCCCCATGACTGCCACCACACAGGGCCAGACAGCAGACTGCAGTAGGCCGTTCAGCACCCACAGTCCACAGTACAGGTAGATGTTATAGAACTGCAGCCACTCAGTCAGGGTACCAAACACAAACTCCTGGGAAGTGAAGGAGGGAAAAAACAGAAGGTTATATTGGATTACGTCATCAATAGAGCACAATGAAATGTAATGGGATCAAAATGCAGAATCTGCAGTATACATGACTATTGTAGTAACTCCGTTTTAACTAAGTACCTATTGTGAAAATCTGATGTAACAACCGTGTAGATGTATATGAAATATAAAAAGCAATGCCCCACTTACCACTATGGCTGAACCACACAGACCAAAGGAGAGGACATACCGGAGGTTCATGCGGTCTCCAATCACTCCGCTCATATAGAGGCCCTGCATGAATATTGAACAACACACGCATGTTTACTCTGTCCTCCTGCTTTGACTATTTAAAAATAATTATATATATATATATATATATATATATATATATATATATATATAACTAGGCAAGTAAGTAAAGAACAAATTCTTATTTTACAATGACGGCCTACCCCGGCCAAACCCTCCCCTGCAGGTCAGTACTCAACCTGTTTACAACTACTATATATCTTCAAGATTAGGACCTGTAATAAGAACTCCAGGCTATACGTCACTTCCTCATGACAGGGCCTGGAAAGCACAGCCACAAAATCTTTAGCCCAGCTGAGTGGGGTCAAAGGTCAGGGTTCAGAGTGGGGAGGTCAGAATAGGGAATGTGAGAAGACTGCATCAGTGTGCTTGTTTCCATGTTGATAATGAAAGATAATATTCGCGAATTAACGCCACAGTCAACTTTCAGTGTGGGGCAGGAGAGAGAAGTAAATCTGATCTGACCGATTAGGTTACCCCCCCCCCATGACCCCAGCTGGCCCTGACACTCACCACGGCGTAGGAAAACAGGAAGATGGTGTCGAGGACACCCAGGAACAGAGTGGCTTCATCGGAGTCTGCAAACAGGTTATTCTCCTCCCATGTCTGGAGGAAGATTCCGAAGAGACAATCAAAGATACATACAGTAACACAATAAATAAACGTTGTATCATATCAAACAAAAAGTTTGTCAGAGAAACTGAATAAAGGGATTTATTTAACCATTTGACCATTAGTGTTAGCTGTACTTCATGGTCTGTTTGAGCATTCATCAGTAGCTCCACTCCACACGTGATAACACTTCCTCATCCACTACACAAAAAGTAAATATTGAGGACTGCACCTGAAGAGATCACTAAACAAATCAAATAGTGCAAACTAAGGCAAAATAGCAGACATCCAGGAATTAAGTCATTATATCAGAGGCCATCATTTAGGGGAGGCGAAAAGGGGGGATAATTCAAGGAAGTGAATCCGCATCCTCCTGAGTACGTACCTCTCCGGGTGAGAAGGCAGGAGAGCTGGCATTCTGCGCAGAGGGAGTCCACTGGGCTGAGATGCTCACTTTCACATTACTGAAGGTCTTCCTTGAGGCGTGCAGGAGGACATAGCTGGAGAGAGAGAGGGAGGGGAGACTTAATAAAGCCCTGTTACATTCTTAGCAGAACAAGGGACCAGAAACATCCAGGGCCTTCCAATGCTGTGTTTAGCTGTTTAAAGCAGCTGGTGTGTAGGTCAGTACTCAACCTGTTTACAACTACTATATAACCTGTAATAAGAACTCTAGGCTATACGTCACTTCCTGATGACAGGGCCTGGAAAGCACAGCCACAAAATCTTTGGCACAGCTGAGTGGGGTCAAAGGTCAGGGTTCAGAGTAGGCAGGTCAGGAGAGGTAATGTGAGAAACACAGGGACAGATTCAGTATTAATCAGATTCTTACTGCTCAACTGTCTGATACGTTCACTTCATCCTACTCTGATAACAACCAGTCTGACCAAGAAGCAATGATGTCATTTAAAAAAATTTTTTTTACAGTGTAATTACAGTGGAGAGCTGTATAAGACTGTGAGTACTGTAGCTCTGGTCCAGGCATTAGCACGTGTTGGGGCCCCTGGCTTAGTACTGTATTTACTTAAGGAGGATGTAGGCCTATATGAGCACAAGTGAGCCTGCGTATCAAATGCGTATGTATGCCCTGGTTTAAGTGCTTGTGTAGTGAGCATTTAGGGCAAAGAGAACTGGAATAAGAACTCTGAACATTCAGAGGGTCTTATACCAGATCTTGACAAGGCTGGTGGGAGTTCAGGAGTTGAGTTTACCTAAAGAAGGTGAGGAGGAAGGCAACCAGGTGATGGTGGGTGTACTGCGCCAGGAAGCCACAGCACGGGGACGACATCACAGGGGTCACCAGGAGGGATAGGAGGGGGTGGAGGCCTTCAAGGGAACAGCAGTAGGAGGCAGGAGTGGGAGGGGGTTCAGCGAGGGAACAGCACCACACTAGTTTATCCAGCAGTACAGCCTAGATCACAGCACAGCAGCAAACACAACTCTAAGTCAGAAACAAAGGTTTGCCTGAAAAGAGAGAACTGGGATTTTAAAGTCCTACGAGACCAAGTGGATATTTGTTACCATAGTAAACATAGGTAAAAGGTATAGGACATAAATCCACAAACAGGTGACCAAAGGTCTTGGTTAGCCTCTTCCAAAGAATTAAAACCACAAGCTTGTTACCATTAACCTACTTCTCATCATGGGACTTTAATGTTAGTTATACAACCAACAAACCTTGGAATCTGGTCTGAAACCTTTATCTGGTGTAAACACCCTCTGACTCACACTCTGCCAATAAAGGCAGAAACATACAAAAAAGATTGAGATTTCCTTGCCTACTTTTTCCCATGTACTGATTCTAGATAGGAAGAATATAGCTATTGGTTTGCAATAAATAGTCTTGGGAGCTGTCTTCTGTCTGCTTCTGTTGCTGGCCAGCAGTGCAGCACTTAACTCAAGTGACTCACTGGTGATAGGTAATGCATATGGAATACACTAGCTTGATACTTCTCTTTCACTAAATATACATTTGGCATTGGATAACACTATATGGAAATGCAAATATGTAATCAACATTATGGTCAGACGGATAAGGACTTACCTTTTTAATTCACCTAAACAGCGACGCTAGCTTGAGATCATCTGTTTACAGTCCAGTCTGCTATTGTACAGTGGAGCAATCGGTTTCTTTTTGTTTTCTTCTGCTGTGGTTTCACATTTCCTACTGCCACCAACAGGACTGGAGTGTACCGGAAGTGAAAGCATGCAACACAGATCCACATGCCCCTAGTTTCAGCCAATCGTGGTGTTTCGAGTC
Source organism: Salmo trutta (assembly GCF_901001165.1). NCBI lineage: Eukaryota > Metazoa > Chordata > Actinopteri > Salmoniformes > Salmonidae > Salmo > Salmo trutta. The sequence continues at coordinate 33,112,553 of NC_042964.1, forward strand.
AGTAGGTGAAGGCATTAACCAATAAGATTGCGAGTCGTGGTGTTACCGCTCGGGAATGCAACCTGCTATCGTTTGTCACCTACGGATCAGCTGTGCGATTATCGTCTGATAGAAGAGCCGTTGTTGTTAGTGCTTTTCAAGGTAAGTTCTCTCTTTTATTGTGATTTTTTTAAAAGCGTATAATTAGCATACAGAGCAGAAATGTGTTTCATAGTTTTCACAGGCTCTATGTGCTTGTTGTTCTCACACTCGTCCTCCCCCATTCACCTTCAATGGTTTAAACTGCCTTACCAATTGCTTTAAACACAATGTAAATGGTTGGATCATTCTGTGGCTGATTCAACCGTCTATTCACTAGGATAAATACATTTTGTAGATCATGTCCCTAGCTAAAGTGGAATTTTAAAAAGAAAAGCCTATGTCACACAGCACGTTTTACAGATTTGCCATGCCGTGCTTCCTTTCTACAGTACAGGTTAAAACATGCTTACATAGTTATACTTTTGTCAATTTTACATTATGATTTGCTTGTGTAAGTAGCAAACTGTAAACTAACTGTCAAACCTCTCTCTTTCCTGGGCAGGGAGGCAAGTGCTAACCACCGATATGGCCACAGCGCAGTCAGTCTTAATGTTAGCAGTATGCATTCTCATGATAACTGAGTTCATACTGGCACAGAGGGACTACTATGACATCCTAGGCGTGCCAAAAGATGCCTCCGAGCGCCAGATCAAGAAGGCCTTCCATAGGTTAGCCATGAAGTACCATCCTGACCGAAACAAGAGCCCTGACGCAGAGGCAAAGTTCAGGGAAATAGCCGAGGGTGAGTCCTGTCAACTTCTGGGCACTCCCCTTGTCTGTTACATCAGGGCTCCTTACCTCAAGTCCACATCAAATGTATTGGATGGAGTGTTAATTATTCATCCTGTAATTGTATTAATACTTTTGTAAACATTTCAACAAGTAATGGATGTTTTTCAATCTTTTAATATGGTCAGTGTAATAGACGTTTTCAGGTGAACAAGGAGAGCAGTCATTGATAATATCAATAAAATCTATCTGGTTTAATTACAAGTTTGCAAACGGGGATAACAATATCCCGCACAGGAGCAGAGAATGTCTAACTGGCCTTTGCTGAGAAGGCCCAATAGCCTAATCGGCGACACTAAATGTACTGCGAACAGCAGCCCGAGAGGCTTGTAGGAAGTCAAAACAAAAGGCCAGTGAGCTGCTACAGAATCAGTGTTCGCAGACAATACAGTAATAATCCGTGTGTTCTCAGTTCTTGTACGACTAGTCTGGCATCAGTCACTATACACAGATATGAGTTTTATCCGTAACATTCAGCATCGAATCTAGTGACCATCAACCCGAGTGTCACAAACAGAACACTGGAAATCACGTGTAATACAGGAAGGGAAAACGCATAAATATGCTTAACATTGAGTGAATCACTCTAAACTGAATATGAACGTTATTGATCTTAATATTCCCATTACAGTCAGTTATGAAGTTTTTTAAATGTTAAAGCATTTGCTGTTTTTCTTATGTCTGTGGACACCACCAAGAGACTTATGTTTCCTTTCCTTTGCCAGCGTACGAGACGTTATCAGACGATAAGAGGAGACTGGAGTATGACCAGTTTGGACATGGCCCCTCCCCTGGTGAGCCAGGCACAGGAGGTGGGAGGAGTGGACAGCACTTCCACCAGAACTTTAACTTCAACTTTGATGACCTGTTCAGAGACTCTGACCTGTTCGGTCATAACCAGCACTCCCATCACAAGAGGGCCTTCAACAGCCACTTCCAGGCCCACCAGGAGGCCCAGAACAGGCACAAGAGACACTTCCGGGGCTCCTTTGGTGGAGAACTCTTTGATGACGTGTTTGAGGACATGGAGAAGATGTTCTCGTTTAACGGACACACAGGCGGGGCGGACAGCCGGTTCCAGGGCTCAGCAAAACAACACTGCAGGACAGTGACACAGCGCAGAGGGAACATGGTCACCACATACACAGACTGTTCTTGATTTATCACTACCAGAAATGCATCCCACATTCCACTACTCACTGGGTATGGGTTTAGCTATTGTGGTTCTTTTGTAATTACTTTTAATTTAGAACTTTGTGGAACATGGTTTTGGAAAGAAAAAAAAGTGTGCTATAACTGTGTTGATGCCTATGGGCCATAAAACAAACTGTTCTCAAGCAATACCTTTCACTCGTTTTGGATATAATTTAGCTGGGCTTATGTATTAGGTTCTTACTTATGGATATCATTGCATGTTACGATGCCTCCATTCAGATTTAAATTTACTTTGTTTACATAGTGCTATGACAAGCGCCGACGCTCCCATTTCTCAGGTTCTCTCTTGGCTTCCATCTTTTGAGAGTAGCAAATGTATTGAGTTGGGAGAAAATATATCACGCTTTCTTTTCTTTTCATTCTGGAACATTAAAATGGCAAAGCAAAACCAAAGTAATTCTCTCCTTCAGAAATAGTTCTTCCAATATCGTGAAAGAAAGTCCAGTGTTATAGCACATTTTATATGGCTTATGCCTTGTAATTTTAGAGCTGTTGCATTTGATTGGGGACTTATTATGCATTTCCCCCCAGTGTGTTGTTGCTATCACTTATTTCAAGGCCCATCTTCAACCTTTCCCAGTTGTGAATGGAGCACTTGAGTTGAATCTCATCGTGAAGTTGAAGAGAACCTAGCTAGAAATGTATTTAACAACGCTATACACCATTATCAACTGTTACCTCTTTTTTTTCTGCAAAGTGTTCCTCTTCTGCCATTTTATTTTGTGCAATATTTGCATTTGGCACCTTTTTTTTGTTCTGTTGTCTCTTTCTTTGACTTTGCTGCCTGATTTATCATTTTGTGTGAAACCAATGTTCACTTATTGAATGCTGTCTGCACTTTGTTAATCCTAAGGATGATCTATTTTTAAATATTGAAAGAAATGAGTGGTACTTGTTTGGAAATAAAAATATATTTACTCTAAGGTCCCTGCAGACTAAAACGTATTTCTACAATTCTATACATTTACATTTCAGTCATTTAGCAGACACTCTTATCCAGAGCAACTTACAGTAGTGAATACATACATTTCATGCATTTATTTTTTTGTACTGTTCCCCCGTGGGAATCGAACCCACAACCCTGGCGTTGCACACACCAGGCTGGCGTTGCAAACACCATGCTCTACCAACTGAGCCACAGGGAATCATGTTCTATATCACATTCTATTCTCTAAATCCAGGGGTTTAGATTACTGTAGTATCTAATAAATGTGTCTATTCTATTCATGCTCTTGACATTTGATCAATTTGTGTAAATCTCAGAATAGGTTTACAAAACATTTTCGCCTGCCACTGTAATGTAGCTACTATTTTTAGCCTAGAGATTTGAGGTGAGCCAGCAACCAGAGGGTTGCCAGTTTGAGTCCGGGTCTGACGTTAGAAATCTGTCTTGAAGTGAGCTGGCGACTGGGGTGTTGATGGTATCAAATCATGTATACATTGCCTGCTGTTGTGCCCTTGAGCAAGGCACTTAAGCTCCCTGGGTGCCCAGTGTGTCTTTTGGAGGGGTTGGGTTAAAAACTCAAGTCAAATTTCGGTTGGAGCTTGTGTGCAGTTGACCAGTAAAGTAATCTTAATCTTACACGTCCATGGAAAAACAAACGTTTTTGAGCAGCAGCCCTATTCTGGGAAACGGAGTCCTATTTGTAAAATTTTAGCAGCGTTTGGCATCTGGAAGACTACAAGTCCCAACAATACACAACGCAGTCGCAGACTGGTGGGAATGGCTTATTTCAATGGTGTCTGTGGGACATTGAATGACTTTTAACACAGCTGGTGGATAGCTGCTCCATTAACTTATCTCTCTAGAAAGGTGTCAATTTAGCTTGAACATGGAGGCACTAATCCCCGTTATAAACAAGCTTCAAGATGTCTTCAATACGGTGGGAGCAGACATAATACAGCTGCCGCAGATAGCAGTCGTTGGAACCCAGGTAAAATCCTTCCCCTTAGCTGTCAAAATAGGGCTTTGCTGCTAGGCTCTTCACATGACCCTGAAAGATAGCTACATAGCTAGCTACATAACTAGCTACATGCATTGCTATCTATCTAGCTATTTTGTGTTCGAGGTTTTCATTATGTTCTGGCAAAACATCAGGATTGCTGAAAATGAGCCATTGAACTGGAGCGTGGTGCAGTTAAAAATACACCTCTTTCTATTCTGCTTGTGCACGAGTCAGTTGTGTGGCTATTATTGGTGTGCATGTGTTAATAGACAGCTGGAATGTTCCATTTGACCCGGGCAAAGCCTGCTTTTTGTCAGCAGCCATTATGAAGAACATCTGTCAATTACTGTAGGACCATTTTTAGATCGTCTTCATTATCAGTTCTCCTATAATCAGGTCACCACCACTTTATGTGCCATATTATTTTGTAACACTGCTGTTCTCAGATCTGTCCTTATGAGATGAGCTGTTAACCCAACTCCATGATGTGACATACTGTGATGCCTGTCTCCAGAGCAGTGGGAAGAGCTCTGTGTTGGAGAGCCTGGTTGGCAAGGACATGCTGCCCCGTGGGACAGGTGTAGTGACCCGCCGGCCACTCATCCTACAGCTAGTCCACGTGGATCCTGGAGATGGCAGGAAAATGATAGATGAGAATGGTACGCTGACTGACCACTAAGCGCGCGCGTGTGTGTGTGTGTGTGTGTGTGTGTGTGTGTGTGTGTGTGTGTGTGTGTGTGTGTGTGTGAGATTCCCCATTCTGTATTTTCAGACCACTTTTGTGTCATTGTTTCTGACCTGCCACTCACGTTGTTGTTTCTGACTCAGCGTTTTGCACCCCTTCGCACCAATTGTACCGTTTCATACTTCAGCAAGTCGTGAAACTCAGAAGATCCCACGCTCGTTTAACAAATTCAGTGGTTTTATCCGCCCCCCCAAAAAATGGAACGTTTTGATTGAGGCGACCAGGTAGAATGTGCAGCTCGCAATAACCACATTGTTTTGGTTAGGTGAAAATGTGTATCTAAACCGTGTGTTATTGTATTCCACAGGCGTGGAAGGAGATGAATGGGGCAAGTTCCTACACACCAAAAACAAGGTATGACTCATCTCAAACACTGATACGTGTTGCTACTCATGATATTCCGTTTTCTGTGTTGTCGATTTGAAGAAAAAATACATTAACAAAGCTGGTCTATTTCAGATCTACCCAGACTTCAGTGAAATCAGGCAGGAAATCGAAAATGAAACGGAAAGAATTTCAGGTATTAACAAGGTAAGACGATCGCAGTGTAATTATTTAACATTTTTTATAAATTGATCTCCTTCACATCATACGTCCCTAACAATTTCAACAAAGCTAGTCATTGTTTGTCATTGTATTTCCTATAGGGGATCAGCGATGAGCCTATTCACTTGAAGATTTTCTCTCCTAATGTGGTGAACCTCACTCTGGTGGATCTACCCGGCATCACCAAGGTAACAGTGACTGGAGATGAACTGTACTAAGCGTCTGCTCTGTATAGGAGAACCTAGAAGCCTAGCAGACATGCAGGACAACTGAAACCTTGGCTGGAGCTTGATACACTAGAAAGACTCCGTCGTCAGTCACTCCTCTGTGTTTGTGCTCCCCCCCCCCCCCCATACAGGTCCCAGTGGGAGACCAGCCCCAAGACATAGAGGTGCAGATCAGAGAGCTGATCCTGAAGCACATCTCCAACCCCAACTCCATCATCCTGGCTGTGACCGCTGCCAACACAGACATGGCCACCTCAGAGGCCCTCAAAGTGGCCCGTGAGGTCGATCCCGACGGTCAGTACTGGGTTTGAGTTTTTCCCCGCTTATTTAGTTGATGGTAACAGTTTGGATGTCAGGGTTTTGACCCGCATTTCAGTTTTCACATCAATGTAAAAGGGCTATAATGCTCATTTTCATCCACAATGTTTGGGCAGCCACTTATCTCTCTCTGCGACTGGTAAAAGTGTATGGTGTGTACAGTATGTTGTGTTAGACTCATTTCTCTAGTCTGTTGTTGTGCACAGGCAGGAGGACACTGGCGGTGGTGACCAAGCTGGACTTGATGGACGCTGGTACCGATGCTATGGACGTCCTGCTGGGCCGGGTCATCCCTGTCAAACTGGGCCTCATCGGAGTGGTCAACAGGTCTGGCTTTAGACTCTACTGTGGCACGTTACACTCCCTCCCAATAGTAGCCTCTACTCTACCTTACATAAAAATGAACATTAGCTGAAATCTGTCTCGTGCTATTGTGAAGCTGACATGTTTCTATCTGTTTCATGCAGGAGTCAGTTGGACATCAACCATAAGAAGTCAGTGAGCGATGCCATCCGAGATGAACATGCTTTCCTGCAGAAGAGGTATCCCTCTCTCGCTAATCGAAATGGAACCAAGTATCTGGCCAGGACACTGAACAGGTGAGAATATTATTGTTCCCTCCATACTGCAGTTTAGTATAAGTATTACATAAGTACATCAGAAATGGTAGTAGCAACTACATAGTTGCCAGTAAAGGTTCTTAACTCTGATCAGCCAATAAATCACAAAGTGCAAACTACTTTATCTAATGGAACTTTGAGATCTCAGATATGGTGCCCGTAGAATTACCACTACTAGAATGGAATTCTGTAATAGGATTTTCAAATAGGCAATCAAAAATCTATCCGATTTTATTACGAGTTGCGGCATGAAGACTCCTCCAGCACAGAAGCAGATAAAATGTCTAACTGGTCATCACTAAGGCCCTTACAGTGCATTTGGAAAATATTCAGAAACTTTGACTTTTTCCACGTTTTGTTACGTTACAGCCTTATTCTAAAATTGATTAAATAGTTTTTCCCCCTCATCAATCTACACACAATACCCCATAATGACACATTTATTTTTTGCAAATGTATAAAAAAAGATCACATTTACATACAGTAGGTATTCAGACCCTTTACTCAGTACTTTGTTGAAGTACCTTTGGCAGCGGCCTCTGGTCTTCGTGGGTATGACGCTACAAGCTTGGTACACATGTATTTGGGAAGTTTCTCCCATTTCTTCTCTGCTGATCCTCTCAAGCTCTGTCAGGTTGAATGGGGAGCGTCACTACACAGCTATTTTCAGGTCTCTCCAGAGATGTTCGAGTGGGTTCAAGTCCGGGCTCTGGCTGGGCAGTGAAGGACATTCAGAGACTTGTCCCGAAGCCACTTCTGCATTTTCTTGGCTGTGTGCTTAGGGTCGTTGTCCTGTTGGAAGGTGAACCTTTGCCCCAGTCTGAGGTCCTGAGTGCTCTGGAGCAGGTTTTCATCAAAGATCTCTCTGTACTTTGCTCCATTCATCTTTCCCTCGATCCTAACTAGTCTCCAAGTCAATGCCGCTGAATAACATCCCCACAGCATGATGCTGCCACCACCATGCTTCACCGTAGGAATGGTGCCAGGTTTCCTCCAGACTTGACACTTTGCATTCAGGCCAAAGAGTTCAATGTTGGTTTCATCAGACCAGAGAATTTTGTTTCTCATTGTCTGAGAGTCCATTAGGTGCCTTTTGGCAAACTCCAAGCGGGCTGTCATGTGCCTTTTACTGAGGAGTGGCTTTCGTCTGGCCACTACCATAAAGGCCTGATTGGTGGAGTGCTGCAAAGATGGTTGTCTTTCTGAAAGTTTCTCCCATCTCCACAGAGGAACTCCGGAGCTCTGTCAGAGTGATCATCGGGTTCTTGTTCACCTCCCTGACCAATGATCTTCTCTCCCGATTGCTCAGTTTGGCCTTGTAGCCAGCTCTAGGAAGAGTCTTGGTGGTTCCAAACTTCTTCCATTTAAGAATGATTAAGGCCACTGTGTTCTTAGGGACCTTCAATGCTGCAGACATTTTTTGGTACCCTTCCCCAGATCTGTGCCTCAACACAATGCTGTCTCTGAGCTCTACGGGCAATTCCAAAAACATGGCTTGGTTTTTGCTCTGACATGCACTGTCAACTGTGAGACCTTATATAGACAAGTATGTGCCTTTCCAAATCATGTCCAGTCAATTGAATTTTCCACAGGTGGACTCCAATCAAGTTGTAGAAACATCTCAAGGATGATCCTTGGTTTCGAGTTACATAGCAAAGGGTCTGAATACTTACAGTATGTAAATAAGTTGTTTTTTTTTTTTTCTCAAAATGTAAAAATGTTTTTCGCTTTGTCATTATGGGGTATTGTGTGTAGATTGATGACAAAAAAACAATGTAATTAATTTTAGAACATAACAAAATGTGGAAAAAGTAAAGGAGTCTGAATACTTTCCGAATGCACTGTATATCCTAATCAGCTGACAACTGTTCTGTTAACACCAGCCCAGAGACTTGTAGGAAGTCAAAACAAAAGGCCAGTGACTTTGTCAGCTACTACAGAATCACACAGTGTTCACAGACAATACAATAATAATCACTGTGTCCTCGGTCCTTGTACCTCCAGTCTGGCGTCAATCACTATCAACAGATATGAGTTTAATCTGTAACATTCAGCATCGAGTCTAGTGACCATCAACCCGAGTGTCACAAACAGAACACTGGAAATCACGTGTAATACAGGAAGGTAAATGTCACACTTAAATGAACATGAACTATTTTCATCTTAAATATTCTCATATGAAACTTCAAGGTCTCAGATACTGTGCCCATAGAATTAGAACTATTAGATTGGAATACCCATTCAAGTGCCATTCAAATCAATGTTCTGTAATTCTATTTATACGATTCTATTTCTCCTGTCCCTGCTAGGTTACTGATGCACCACATCAGAGACTGTCTGCCGGAGCTGAAGACGCGTATCAACGTGCTGGCGGCCCAGTACCAGTCTCTGTTGAGCAGCTACGGTCAGCCCGTTGAGGACCGGAATGCCACCCTTCTGCAGCTCATAACCAAATTCGCTGCGGAGTACTGCCACACTATCGAGGGCACCGCCAAGTACATTGAGACGGCTGAGCTGTGAGTAGTAGTACCGTCTCAATTCCGCAAGGTGGTGCCCAGATGCACTTTTTTTTAATCTAGGCAAGTCAGTTAAGAACAAATTCTTATTTTCAATGATGGCCTAGGGTTAACCGCCCTTTTCAGGGGCAGAACGATAGATTTTTACCTTGTCAGCTTAGGGATTCGATCTTGCAACCTTTCGGTTACTAGTCCAACGCTCTAACCACTAGGCCACCTGCCTCCCCTACACTTCATGTAGTAGTACCTGTATTATGAAATGCTTAAGATGAGTTGAGTGTTGGCACTATTACTTTGATTCATAGTAGCACATCATGTTTGTCACAACATGTTAACTTTATCTATCCTCTTGTTTTGCAGATGCGGTGGTGCCAGAATCTGTTACATATTTCACGAGACTTTTGGGCGAACATTAGAGTCGGTGGATCCCCTAGGAGGACTCAACACCATAGACATCCTGACTGCCATCAGGAACTCCACTGTGAGTAGAAGTTCTGAGACGTTCTTCTTCTCTCCTTACAACAACAGCATTGACTAAAGAGTGGGCATACCTTCAAACTGGGGAATGAATAAATAGTCATCGGTGTCTTTCTATCAATGCTACTTTGTCTGAACAACACAGGGTACACGTCTGTCTCTACTCTAATTTCTCTCTCGTTCTCTCTCTCTTTCATTCTCTCTCAAGGGCCCTCGTCCGTCTCTGTTTGTGCCTGAGGTGTCATTTGAGCTGCTGGTGAAGAAGCAGGTGAAGAGACTGGAGGAGCCAAGCCTGCGCTGTGTAGAGCTGGTCCACGAGGAGATGCAGAGGATCATCCAGCACTGCAGCAACTACAGCACACAGGTAGACACTGTGCGCGCAGACACGCACATACACAGACACACACAGTCTTGTATAACTAACCTTGTGGGAACACACAATTCAGTCCCATTCAAAATATTATTTTCCCTAAACCTAACCCTTTAACCTAACCATAACCCTAAACTTAGCCTAGCTCCTAACCCTAAACTTAATTCTCACCTTAACCCTAAACTTCATATAAATAGCATTTAACCTTGTGGGGACCAACAAAATGTCCGCAGTTGGTCAACTTTTTGTTTGTTTACTATTCTTGTAGGGACTTCTAGTCCCCACAAGTATAGTTAAACACATCCCCGCACACACACACACACACACACACACACACCTGATACCTGTGTTTTCCATAGGAGTTGTTGAGATTTCCAAAGCTCCATGATGCCATAGTAGAAGTGGTCACCTCTCTGCTCAGGAAAAGGCTGCCTATCACCAATGAGATGGTAAATTTTAGGTTTAAACGGTTTAATGTGCACCTGGGTTATTTGTATGCCAATTGCATCAGGTTATTGTATCACATCACATACATCTCTCTTACTCCAGGTGCATAATCTGGTGGCCATAGAGCTGGCCTACATCAACACCAAACACCCTGACTTTGCTGATGCCTGTGGGGTCATGAACAACAACATAGAGGTGACAGCTCATGACCTTTTCTCTTGACATGAATTCTGCATAATAATAGTTGTGTGATGTAATAATAGTTGTGTGATATACACTAATGGTCAAAAGTTTTAGAACACCTACTCATTCAAGAGTTTTTCTACACTGTAGAATAATAGTGAAGACATCAAAACTATGAAATAACATATATGGAATCCTGTAGTAATCTCAAAAGTGTTAAACAAATCAAAATATATTTGAGATTCTTCAAAGTAGCCACCCTTTGCCTTGATGACAGCTTTGCACACTCTTGGCACACTCAACCAGCTTCATGAGGTAGTCACCTGGAATGCATTTCAATTAACAGGTGTGCCTTGTTAATTTGTGGAATTTCTTTCCTTCTTAATGCGTTTGAGCCAATCAGTTGTGTTGTGACAAGGTAGAGGGGGTATACATAAGATAGCCCTATTTGGTAAAAGATCAAGTCCATATTATGGCAAGAACAGCACAAATAAGTAAACAGAAACGACAGTCCATTACTTTAAGACATGAAAGTTTCTTAAAGTGCAGTCACAAAAACCATCAAGCGCTATGATGAAACTGGCTCTCATGAGGAACGCCACAGGAATGGAAGACGCAGAGTTACCTCTGCTGCAGAGGATAAGTTCATTAGAGTTACCAGCCTCAGAAATTGCAGCCCAAATAAATGCTTCACAGAGTTCAAGTAACGGACACATCTCAACACCAACTGTTCAGAAGAGACTGTGTGAATCAGGCCATGGTCGAATTGCTGCAAAGAAACGACTACAAAAGGACACCAATAAGAGAAGAGACTTGCTTGGGCCAAGAAACACGAGCAATGGACATTAGACCGGTGGAAATCTGTCCTTTGGTCAGGAATCCAACTTTGAGAATTTTGGTTCCAACCGCCATGTCTTTGTGAGACGTGGTGTGGGTGAAAAGATGATCTCCGCATGTGTGGTTCCCACCGTGAAGCATGGAGGAGGTGTAGCCAACAAGTTCTCAGCATATTTGGGAACTCCTTCAAGACTGTTGGAAAAGCATTCCCGGTGAAGCTGGTTGAGAGAATGCCAAGAGTGTGCAAAGTGTCACCAAGGCAATGGGTGGTTACTTTGAAGAATCTCAAATATAAAATATTTGAATTTAACACTTTTTTTTAGTTACTACATGATTCCATATGTGCTATTTTATAGTTTTGATGTCTTCACTTTTATTCTACAATGTAAAAATAAAGAAAACCCTTGAAGGAGTAGGTGTTCTAAAACTTTTGACAGGTAGTGTATGTCATTTAGTAAACGCTTTTAGCCAAAGCGACTTAGTCATGCGTGCATACATTTTACATATAGGTGGTACCGGGAATCAACTGAGCAACAGAGGACATTGTGTGTTGTAAAAGTGATGTAACTTTCCTCCTTGCTGTCTGTGTCCTGTAGGAGTCGAGGAGAAACAGAATGAGAGAGCTGCCCACTGCAGTCCCCAGGGATAAGGTAACTAACTATCCACCGCACTTTGAATCGCTTCTATAATACTCTAAACAAAATGGCTCCCATGCTCAATCTCTCCACCTCTCTTTAATCGCAATATAATACCAATTGTTCCTGGTCTTTTCTTCTTTACCTCTCCTGACTTCACAAGTCCCTTCTCCATTCCTCCTCTCCTCTCTTCCTCTTAGTTAGTAGTTAATGGTCCAGTCGGCCAGCCTCCCATTCCTACCGAGCCCCCTGCCCCTGTGGACGCGGAGGGTGCCAAGGTGGGGCATGGGTGTGGGCATGCTCTGTGCTTCCTGCTGTGCTCTGCTCTGTGTACTCAGTCTGCTCCCCAGCACTCATGCCCTCTCTTAACAATGTCCTCTCTGCCTTCTCCCTCTCTGTGCGTTTGAGCTTGGCTCTGACTTAAATAGATTGGTTTGCGTTGTGGTTTTGCAACTTGTGGCACAAGTTGTTTTAAAAACAGCTTAACATCTGATTGTTTGTGTTGTGTGTAACCTCAGCCTCCCGGAGCAGGGCCCCAGGGGGACCAGGAGGGGACAGGGAACTGGAGAGGCATGCTGAAGAAAGGGGACGAGGGGGCCCCCGGCTCTGGCCCCGCCAGCCCCCATAAGGGCCTTGCCGTCAACCTGCTGGATGTGGTGAGCGAATAATAAAGTTATTCAATTTCAAAATGCTGTGTGGTGCCCTTCAATGATTGGCTGATGCTCCTCCCGCAGCCCGTTCCCGTTGCCAGGAAGTTGTCTTCTCGGGAGCAGCGTGACTGTGAGGTCATCGAGAGACTCATCAAGTCCTACTTTCTCATCGTCCGGAAAAACATCCAAGACAGGTGCATGTGTTTTCTGACACTGTCCCTCTCTTATTTGGAAAGAGGATACCTAGTCAGTTGCACAACTGAATGCATTGAACCGAAATGTGTCTTCCGCATTTAACCAAACCCCTCTAAATCAGAGAGGGGGTTGCCTTAATTGACATCCACAGTGCCCAGGGAGCAGTTGTTGTTTGGGGTTAACTGGCTTGCTCAAGGGCAGAACGGCAGAATTTTTTTCACCTTGCCAGCTCGGGGATTAGAACCAGTGACATTTCGGTTACCGGCTCAATGCTCTAGAGGTATTTTCTCCCATTAGGCCAGCAGCTCAGATTTCTCCCTCCTCTCTTTCTCCCTTCCTCCCTCCTCTGTCCTGTAGCGTGCCCAAGGCAGTGATGCACTTCCTGGTGAACCATGTGAAGGACAGTCTCCAGAGTGAGCTGGTGGGTCAGCTCTATAAGTCTGGTCTTCTCAACGACCTGCTCACTGAGTCTGAGGACATGGCCCAGAGACGCAAGGAGGCTGCAGACATGCTAGAGGTTGGTACCTTAACCATGAACAGAGAGGTTTGACATACACCCAAACATTGTTACAGGAAGGAGATCAAAAAAGCAACAACTAAAGGTAGCACTTCAATATTATATTATTCACAACAAGCTTCATAGTCAAGTGTATCTCGTTGTGTGTCCACAGGCTCTGCAGAAGGCCAGTCAGGTCATTGCTGAGATCAGAGAGACTAATCTATGGTAAGGAGGAGAACTCCACTGAAGTCGATCTGTAATCTACTAATCATGTCTGGAAGACAGAAGGTGTGTATCTATTTATCATGTCCAGAAGGCTTGGGATTTGCCAATGTGAAAATGCACTGTTGTGGTTCATGTAAGTGTGTTGATTGAAATATGGTACTGGCTCACAGCTATGTTAAGGCTAAATACATATTTTTGCTCACCTGTATAAGAAACTGATACCTCATTAAGGCATATCTGTACTGTATAGTTCTAACCAAGATAATATTATTTATTAAAAAAAAATAAAAAATGTAACCTTTATTTAACTAGGCAAGTCAGTTGAGAACAAATTCTTATTTACAATGGAGGCCTACCCCGGCCAGACCCAAGCGACGCTGGGCCAATTGTGTGCCGCCCTATGGGACTCCCAATCACGGCCGGATGTGATGCATCCTGGATTCGAACCAGGTACTGCAGTGACGCCTCTTGCACTGTTTGAAGGCCAAACCTATCTTCAGCTGTCTGAGTGTAACACAACAGGAAGAGATTGCTGGATTGTTCTTTCTGTAGCCTAAATCAAAGCTGAAACTCAAACTTCAGTTTCACATCGTAGCCTTCAACTGGACAATATTTGTGTAGATATTCTCCCGGTTCACATACATTTGACACTGCCATCCCACATTGTTTATGAAAATGTATAACACTCCAAAATATACCGTAACCCTAAAGATCTTTATTTATTAAATGCATTTAAGTTATAATGTCAAAAGCACTGGTGCCGCTTTCTATGTCATTTTATGTTTACAATGTGCAGGCAATGTGTGGTGCATCCCTCACGGGGGAAAAAAAACACATGAATTTCACGTGATCTCGTGTGAAGTTAATGTGATAACATGAAGCTACACGTGACCACATGTGACATTTGAGCACATGTGAAAACGTGATCTCATGTTAAATAAATGTTAACGTGATACCATGAACATTTTTGCATGTGAAAGTGTCAAATGTCATTGAGAATATTTTTGCCTTAAAAAAGGCATAATTGACATTCAAATTAAACAGTTCCGGAGACATCCCCAAGAACGTAATTGTGTTTTTTTTGTTGAAGTTACTGTATTTTTAAAGCTAAGTGAAGGTGTTAACATTAAAGGACAGTATGCTGCTCTATGCTGATTACTTGGGAATCAACCTCACTTGGGATTTGAACTCACAACTTCTTGGTTGATAATTACCTGAAGTTTGTGCTGCACCACCAGGTCTGTGGACCTAAGGGAGATTGATTATACATACACTGAGTATACTAAATATTAGGAACACCTTCCTAATATTGAGTTGCCATTTGCCTTGTTGCCCTCAGAACAGCCTCAATTCATCGGGACATGAAATCTACAAGTTGTCAAGCGTTCCACAGTGATGCTGGCCCGTGTTGACGCCAATGCTTCCCACAGTTGCGTCAAGTTGGCTGGATGTCCTTTGGGTGGTGGACCATTCTTGATACACGCGGGAAATGCTTGAGTGTGGAGAAACCCAGCAGGGTTGCAGTTATTGACACAAACCTGTCCGCCTGGCACCTATCACACTGTTCAAAGGCACTTAAATATTTCCTCTTGCCCATTCACCCTCTGAATGGCACACATATACAATCCATGTTTCAATTGTCTTAAGGCTTAAAAATCCTTCTTTAACCTGTCTCCTCCCCTTCCTCTACACTGATTGAAGTGGATTTAACAAGTGACATCAATAAGGGATCATAGCTTTCACCTGGATTCACCTGATCAGTCTATGTCAGGGAAAGAGCAGGTGTTTATAATGTTTTGTATACTCAGTGTATATTGCCACAAACAATTTCTTGCACTTTGCCTAAAGTATATCGAGCAACTTGAAGGTGTTATTTCTATAAAATGACAGTATTCTGTTATTTTTTTATATATATATATACACACTATCCTTTGGGGTCACTTAGAAATGATCTTGTTTTTGAAAGAAAAGCACATTTGTTGTCCATTTAAAATAACATCAAATTGATCAGAAATACAGTGTAGACATTGTTAATGTTGTAAATGACTATTGTAGCTGGAAACGTCAGATTTTCTTTCTATGGAATATCTACATAGGTGTACAGAGGCCCATTTATCAGCAACCATCACTCATGTGTTCCAATGGCACGATGTGTTAGCTAATCTAAGTTTATCATTTTAAAAGGCTAATTGATCATTAGAAAACCATTTTGCAATTATGTTAGCACAGCTGAAAACTGTTGTCCTGATTTAAAGAAGCAATAAAACTGGCCTTTAGGCTAGTTGAGTATCTGGAGCATCAGCATTTGTGGGTTCGATTACAGGCTCAAAATGGCCAGAAACAAAGACCTTTCTTCTGAAACTCGTCAGTCTATTCTTGTTCTGAGAAATGAAGGCTATTCCATGTGAGAAATTGCCATGAAACTGAGGATCTCATACGATGCTGTGTACTACTCTCTTCACTGAACAGCTTAAACTGGCTCTAACCAGAATAGAAAGAGTGGGAGGCCCCGGTGCACAACTGAGCGAGAGGACAAGTACATTAGAGTGTCTAGTTTGAGAAACAGACGCCTCACAAGTCCTCAACTGGCAGCTTCATTAAATAGTACCCGCAAAACACCAGTCTCAACGTGAAGAGGCGACTCCGGGATGCTGGGCTTCTAGGCAGGAATATTTACACACTCGAAGAATAAGGGTATGGTTAGGGTACAGTGTTGTTACCTGGGGTACAAAAAAACTCAAACGTAAACTTCACAGGTACACACATGACCTCACATGGTACAGTTCGGTACCTTGTAGGTATAATGGGACATTTTTCCACACAATATTTTGAATTTAGGTAGAATTCATTGTGGGGCTCATTTGCATATTTGGGGGCATGGTCAAATATATGTGTATTTGTGGCAACCATCAGTAGAAGTTTAAACGTTTGATGGTTTTGCCAATGGAAGTTGAGCACCTCCTTTGACATTGCAAACTTTGTAAAAGGATGTGTTGGTAATGAGCTGCACTATAAAGAGGGTAGTGTGCATTTTCCACTAACTTAATGGCAGCTTGTTGCTGTGAATTTGTCATTTCTTAACTGAAAACCATTTGTCAGTAAGTTATTGTAAGATTCACAGTAACTAGCTGGCAAAACATTGTCAGTAACCTACAGGCAACTTGCTGCCACTAGCAATACATGCTAGTGACCTATTGTGTCTTCACTGAATCTTCTGTTGACAACATGCGCATCACTTGCTGATTGGCAGCATACTGTAACAGCAGCCTGTCAGAATATTGCAGGCATGGCTTTCAACTAGCTCTTTGGTCTCCCATGAGAAGGAATGTCGTCCCAGTTAATGTGGTCTGTTGCGTTCTGTTCATAAACACTAAGCTTGTACGCTGTTGGTTATCCCGTCTTATTAATGGCTAACATAAGTGCATGTGATGTCAAAGAGCCATACAATATTTCAATCTTAGCTGGTCACCATGTCATTGTAATACTCACTTTCCTACCAGACCGTCAGGTCAGTGAGTGTGACAGATTAGCTACAGTAAGTTAATGTGAATCTTACAATAACCCACTTACAGCTCGTTGACAGTAAATTATTGAAAATAAAACTTTCTATGAACTAGCTGCCATTATGCTACTGGAAAGGCACAGTAACCTCTTAACAGTGCAACTCTTGACTGTCAGCTGTTCTTACAAAGATTGCAGCACTGACAGTGTCAAAAGAGGGGCTCAACCATCATCAACATCACGATGAACCAGTTAAACTGGTACAACATTTCCACTGACGGTTGGCACAAATACAACAAATGTCCCCAAATATGCTAATGAGCCCCTGCCAGCACATTGCATCACCTACATTTAAAACGGCAGTAATGATTGAATATATTGAATATATTGGGTACATTTAAAAAAAAAAAAAAAACAATTTTACTAGATTATCCGCACATGTACTCTAAAAGGTACCGACCAGTACCATGTATACCTCTGAAGGTACCTTAAGTGTACCTTTGACCTTTTGTAAACCAGGGAACAACATTGTACCTTAACCATATTCTTATTTTTGAGTGTGTAGATATATGTTCTAGATAACAAATAAGTTACAAAGCACTGCTGACCAAAAGTGTGCAAGTTCAAGCCCAAGAGCATTTATGCACACTTAATGTTGTGTCCCTGAGCTATGCTACTTTTTTGTTGGTGTTGTCAGATAATCGCACAATTATTGACTTGATTCTTTGCAACTTATTACAGTGCAGAAATGTATTCTTGCCAATAAATCAGTTGTTTATTTCTGTCATGGCCACAGACCAGGAAATTCAGGTTGCTGGTATCCCCCTTACGGAAATCCCACATGATTTCATATGTGAAATACCAGGTGAAAGCTTGTTTTTGGAACACTTCACATGACATTTCATATGTGAACACGTGTTTTTGGAACACTTCATATGTATTCACATGACATTTCATATGTGAACACGTGTTTTTGGAACACTTCATATGTATTCAAATGACATTTCACATGTTAAAACGTGTTTTTGGAACACTTCATATGTATTCACATGACATTTCACATGTTAAAACGTGTTTTTGGAACATCACATGAGATCATGTTTTCAGATGTGAATACCGTCCCAAACAATTTATAAGTAAAGTCATGAAAAGGTATGGTGGTTTTAAAGTAAGTGGTTCGCTGTTCAGCTAAAAGGTGTGGTGATATTTCTGCAGCACCACAAAGTCTGTAGTATTTCCTTACATATTCATTACCTATGCACTTAGCAAAAGAATGCCATGTGCACTGCTATTTAAGTTATCAGTTAATCAGTATTTTCACATCATTGATTTAATTGATGTATTTCAGACAGTTGAGGGTTTTCTGTATAGATATCTAATGTTGGTGGGGCATATTATTCTGCTTTAATGTTATTCCTGAATCACTATGGTAAATATAATCGTTTTTCTTGAGTGTATTTTTGAACAAAGCTGAGATTTACTTTTAAGTCCCAAAGTGTAGGAATACAGGTGAAATCAGTTGACACAGACATGGTGAAGTAGCAGGGAGATCGGAATGCTGTTCAAATCCCAGGTAAGGACACAATAATAATTACTGTTTAAATAAACATATACAATGTAATCATGTGTGTCAAATACGTAAGTTGAACACACTACGTTAAAAGCGCTGTGTGTGTATCGTAACTCATTGTTGTTTTCGCATGTGTAGTGTTCCAAAAACACGATGTTGCATGTGATACATCACATGTGTAGTGTTCCAAAAACACGATGTCGCATGTGATACATCACATGTGTAGTGTTCCAAAAACACGATGTTGCATGTGAAACATCACATGTGAAGTGTTCCAAAAGCATGTTGTCAAGTGAAATGTCTTTTGCGACATCGTGATTTTCTACATGTGACATCATGTGGTTCTTCTGTAAGGGATTGCACTGTGCAGGCAATATTATGTGTTATGTCGTACTGTGGTATTCTATGTGCGGTTAATAAATACATTTATTTCAATAACTTGTTGCTTTGTCTCATAATAATAATTGATTGAGACCAAAGCTTCAGCGCTACTGGAGCCACAGTATTGTACATTATGTAATAGTAATATATGCCAATTGGCAGACGCTTTCATCCAAAGCGACTTACAGTGGGGGGAAAAAGTATTTGATCCCCTGCTGATTTTGTACGTTTGCCTACTGACAAAGAAATGATCAGTCTATAATTTTAATGGTAGGTTTATTTGAACAGTGAGAGACCGAATAACAACCAAAAAATCCAGAAAAACGCATGTCAAAAATGTTATAAATTGATTTGCATTTTAATGAGGGAAATAAGTATTTGACCCCTCTCAATCAGAAAGATTTCTGGCTCCCAGGTGTCTTCTATACAGGTAACGAGCTGAGATTAGGAGCACACTCAAAGGGAGTGCTCCTAACCGCAGCTTGTTACCTGTAAAAGAGACACCTGTCCACAGAAGCAATCAATCAATCAGATTCCAAACTCTCCACTGTGGCCAAGACCAAAGAGCTCTCCAAGGATGTCAGGGACAAGATTGTAGACCTACACAAGGCTGGAATGGGCTACAAGACCATCGCCAAGCAGCTTGGTGAGAAGGTGACGACATTTGGTGTGATTATTCGCAAATGGAAGAAACACAAAAGAACTGTCAATATCCCTCGGCCTGGGGCTCCATGCAAGATCTCACCTTGTGGAGTTGCAATGATCATGAGAACGGTGAGGAATCAGCCCAGAACTACACGGGAGGATCTTGTCAATGATCTCAAGGCAGCTGGGACCATAATCACCAAAAAAACAATTGGTAACACACTACGCCGTGAAGGACTGAAATCCTGCAGCGCCCGCAAGGTCCCCCTGCTCAAGAATACATATACATTCCCGTCTGAAGTTTGCCAATGAACATCTGAATGACTCAGAGGACAACTGGGTGAAAGTGTTGTGGTCAGATGAGACCAAAATGGAGCTCTTTGGCATCAACTCAACTCGCTGTGTTTGGAAGAGGAGGAATGCTGCCTATGACCCCAAGAACACCATCTCCACCATCAAACATGGAGGTGGAAACATTATGCTTTGGGGGTGTTTTTCTGCTAGGGGGACAGGACAACTTCACCGCATCAAAGGGACGATGGACGGGGCCATGTACCGTCAAATCTTGGGTGAGAACCTCCTTCCCTCAGCCAGGGCATTGAAAATGGGTCGTGGATGGGTATTCCTGCATGACAATGACCCAAAACACACGGCCAATGCAACAAAGGAGTGGCTCAAGAAGAAGCACATTAAGGTCCTGGAGTGGCCTAGCCAGTCTCCAGACCTTAATCCCATAGAAAATCTGTGGAGGGAGCTGAAGGTTCAAGTTGCCAAACGTCAGCCTCAAAACCTTAATGACTTGGAGAAGATCTGCAAAGAGGAGTGGGACAAAATCCCTCCTGAGATGTGTGCAAACCTGGTGGCCAACTACAAGAAACGTCTGACCTCTGTGATTGCCAACAAGTACTAAGTCATGTTTTGCAGAAGGGTCAAATACTTATTTCGCTCATTAAAATGCAAATCATTTTATAACATTTTTGACATGCGTTTTTCTGGATTTTTTTGTTGTTATTCTTTCTCTCACTGTTCAAATAAACCTACCATTAAAATTATAGACTGATCATTTCTTTGTAAGTGGGCAAAGGTACAAAATCAGCAGGGGATCAAATACTTTTTTCCCCCCACTGTACGTACAACAGTCGTCCGTGCATTTTCAAATGGGTAGCGCCAGTCTTATACATTTCTTCAGCCTCAGACTTTTCATTAAAACTTTTCATATTTTTCATTAAAATCAAAACCAGACACTGAATCAAAAGCAAACGTCCCTTTATTGTTTCTAGCTTCATGCAAACAGTGACCGTGATAACAGTACATTTCCATAGCAATTTGCATGCACGCTGATAACAAGAACAACAACAAAACGATCCTCCGTCATCATCTGGCGTCTCAGTCCTGAAGACTTCATCCTGCCAGGTCACTATCTCCTGACCGCCTTGGCCTTGCCTCTGCCTTTTGCACTGTGAAACCACACAGCGTAGACAGACCAGTCAAACACCTCTGTCACTATCTATCTGACCAGTAGGTGGCGCTATTATATTGGTATACTTAGGAACAATACACGTAGTTATAGTGAGCTGAAAGAGATAAGCTCCTCTAGGAGCTTAAAGGAATACTAAAAGCGATTATTATACTAATGTAAGGGAATACATATGACCAGCAACATATTTTAAATATCGAGGACATGTACAAGGTTCTACCAGGAACATCTTCAACAAATCTATCCTAAATATTTTCTATGATGTTTACAGCACCCGAGAGGAAGAGTAGAGTTTTGAAAGAACCAGTTAGAGATAGATAGATTGATGTATGAAAGAGGGAGGGATGGAGGAGGGGTTGGGAATGGAAACAGACAGTTCTGTGAGAGTTGGCATGCATCGCAGGATGAAAGGGAACACAGAACTTTCACACACAGGACCGAGGGTTAGTAAAGGACGAGGATGAATGAATGACATGGCGATCGTGTCCTATCTTCAGCGGTCTTACCGTGATGTTCTCTTAGGGCCAAATCCTAACTCTCATTTTCTCTTAGTTTCCCATTGACATCTGTGCATGACTAAGTGAACATTTGACTGAATTGGAAGTTAGAATTTCACCCATAATGCACCATTTAAATGTATAATTTATTATAGGCTGTCAATCTATCATTCCTCAAGCTTGACAGATGAGTTAGAAAGCTATAGCCAGCCAATACCTGTATGTAAAATTCAACTTACCATCAGAAAATAGTGGACAGGAGTCAACCCATTTTTCCAGAGGTCATTTTTTGGAGGCATTACAGTACATACTGTATGAACTGCAATACATACGACTTAACTAAGTTTCTTAGCCTACAAATACTATAATCTACTGTCAGTTTTGATGATGACACAATGTTCTGGGGCCAATAGTAGGCTGTTGATTAGGATCACGATCTTCCCAGACTATTGGGGTCTATTCTAGATGAATGGAGAGGGATGGATGGAATGGAAGGAGCCACTCTAAAGACTGGTCAAATTAGGATGCAGCACTACGATCCTAATGTTTTTTCCCAGGTTGGATCATATGCTCCGAGCTAGTTCTCTTCAAGCAGGATCATGTGACTTTAAAAGGCCTTGGGGTTAAGACAGTGAACAGTGAATGGATGAGGGACAATGGGTGTATCTCAATAGTCAAAAGTAGCTCCTTCTCCTTGTCTCCTTTCCTTCATCTGCACGGATGAAAAAAAAGCAGGAAAGGTTGCTTTCCCATACCCTGTGTCTTCAGATCAATACCGATTAGTGAGAGGAGACGAAGAGAGGAAGCCACTTTAGACTTTTGAGACACCATTGAATGTTCCCAACTGCAAATGTCTTGATAGTATTCCAACACTTGGCTTTATTTCATGTTTTCTTTTAATGAGAAACATGAATTATCATTTGTTGGTTGGTTTAGGCTCCCCAGGCTCTTTTAAATAGAGAAGAAACTGACCAGTGTGGCTCTGGGTACTTACCTCTGGTGGTCCTGGACACGGGCCAGAAGCTGATTGATCTGTGAAGGGACACACAGTGGAGGCTGCCTAAGCACTGAGACAACACACTGACTGAAACCTGTAGGGAAACCTGGGATCCTGCCGTTTGGAGCCACGGCCTGGCTGCACCACCACCTGTCTGAGTGTGTGGAGTGTGTGGTTCACCTGTGGTCCACCACCTGACCTGACCCGGTCACCGGGTTGCGCTCCCCTGAGCCCCGAGTGTAAAATAAAAAACGCTCACTCTGACAACAACGACTGACAGCGGACTACACAACAGTGAGGTTGACGCCCCCACAGCCGATTACTCACAACTTCTGCTGCTCATTGATTCGGGTCTGGAGAACATTCATCTGGAAGCAAGTCAGAGTTTTAGACAGCTGCGCCCCTCGTAGGGTGTCCTCTTAGGCAGTAGGATTAACACTACCAGCTTCAGAATAGGGGATGTGGCTTGTTATGCATGTATATGTTTAAACTGCTTTGTATTTCGTGAGTGTAAGTTACTCTCTGTGAAATAGACTGCATTCACAGCATGAAAAGGGACACATATAATGCTTTGGTATAGAGCACAGGCGGCTGGTGGCACCTTAATTGGGGAGGACGGGCACATAGGAATGGCTGGAATGGAATAAATGGAATGGTATCAAACACGTGGTTTCCATGTGTTTGATACCATTCATTTTACATGAACATTTGAGTCAACAGTTAGTGCATTCATTTTAAGATAGGTGAGACAACCCAGTCACAGTTGTAGTAAGTACATTTTTCCTCAATTCCCTCCAGTCATTTATTATGAGCCGTCCTCCCCTCACCAGCCCCCTGTGGTATGCAGTCATTGGATGACAGAGGAGATGATAAGGAGTTCAGAGGAGATGGTATGGAGGTCAGGACACATGAAGAAGACCCAGACCCATTTGAAGTAAAACATCACAATCTTGTAATCCTCACCGTATTATACTGTCATGTCATAGGCACGACTAGTGATCTTGTTTTTACCCTGTGGATCACTACGCGCAGTACAGCCATGGGTTTTGTCACCATAGCTTGGACCGGAGTGAAAACACTTACGTCGTATTTCTGCTTCTTCAGTTTCTCGCTGAGGTCGAACTTCTCCGCCTCCAGCTCCATCATCCACTGCCACAGCTCATTGGCCTTCTCCCTGCAGGACGGCAACCAACGGGACGCCAGCGTTCAGTCAGCGCACGGGGTTCTACTTTTGGTCTCTCCTTCACAGGAGACTTTCTAAGCAACTATGTGTATTTATCTGCATTTCATGTTTTCTTCGATGGTATAAACCTGTACAATAGATACTTTCAACAATGAAATAGAGCTTTCGGTGTGTGTCTGAAATGATACCCTATTCCCTAAAAAGTGCATAACTTTTGACCAGAGCCCGGGTGCCATTTGGGACTCAGTCAAAGACCTGTGAGTATTTCGGGGTAATTAAGTATATATCATACTTGAGTTTGTCCTCGTTGAGATGGTCGATGATCAGAGCCTTCCTTCTGTCAGCCAGAATCTTCTTCTTCTTTTCTCTCTCCGTCTGCTTCTTGGCTCCCTTCTTGCCCTCTTGCTGTGGATGGACATCACCGCAGCACAGCGAGAGGGCATGCAAGTGTCAAGATAACCGCGAGGGGGCAGCAACTCTGAAGCAAATGTTGTAATCATGAGAGAGAGCGAGTGCGTGTCGAGCTAGCGCTAACCTTCTGTTGGATGCCACCGTACGTGTGAGTCATGGTAGTGAGGGCCTTCTTCTTCTTGGCGTCATCATCGTGCTTCCTACGCTGTTCGTCTTGCTCCCTCCTCTCTTTCTCTTCCTGCGTCGGGGAGGGAGCAACCGAAGGTTAAAGAAGAGGAGAAAACAACTTGGGCCGCAGTTGGCCTTGACATCACAATTGAAACGTTACACAATGCAATGAGAGACTCACGGCTAGACGGGCCTGCCTCTCTTTCTCTTGCTCAGCACGAATCCTCTGCTGCTCTGCCCTCTCGGTACGACGCTTCTCCTGCACGCGCGCACACACGCGCGCACACACACACACACACACACACACACACACACACACACACACACACACACACACACACACACACACACACACACACACACACACACACACACACACACACACACACACACACACACACACACACACACACACACACACACACACACACACACACACACACACACACACACACACACACACACACACACACACACACACAGTTACAGTCCGTGACAGATAAGGTATCCAACCTGATTCATCTGTGTACCTCAAGACTAAGTTGGCACACTGAGCCTGGGCTTAAGCTATGGGAGCCAACCAGAATGCCAGGTCTGCAACGTCACTCATTACGCGTGCAATTCACCAACACGCCCATGTAGTGTTCCAGCAGTGTGTGTTTGAGCTCCAGCAGTGCTACAGTAGAGGACTTACGATCCTGTTGACGAGACTGATGAGCTCATCTTCATCTTTCTTCCTCTGGACAAAGTGAGACTCAATCAGAGAGGTCAGCTCAGCCATGTCCTTCTCTTGACGCTTCCTGTGCAGGTCCTGTAAAACAAACAAACAAACAAACAAACAAACAAACACACACACACACACACACACACACACACACACACACACACACACACACACACACACACACACACACACACACACACACACACACACAGAGTGAATATTGTGTTGGGTACTCTTTTTGCTATATTCAGGTGATCTAGCTGGTAGGATTGCATCACTCACGTCAAAATCGACTTTACCATCTCCCTCTGGTAGCTTTGGAGGGGCAACATTTGGCATAAAACTTCTGAAAAACATCAGAGATGATTCCATCAAATACTCTCCACTTAATTACTTTGATTCAGTGACACGGCAAACCACAAGAGAAAGCTGTTGGCCGAAATAGAATCAAACACTTACTTTGGTTTGGCTTTGGAATCTGTAAGTCACAACAGAAAAGGCTTTTATATTTATTTCAAAGTAGAAATAAGAAGTGATCAAATTCAATATATATTTTTTCTAAATCTGATTAGTAAAAATCGAAATGTTTTGAAATGTCTCTTAACCAAATTTAGAAAAATCCGAAGGTTTGAAGTGTTTTTTAAAACATAAGTGGCTTTGAAAATGTCTCAACAGACGTTTTTCAAAACTTCAAAACCTTTTAACACGAAATCTAACTGTGCCTTCAGTATGGTCTGTTGTTTTATAGCAAAAATAATAAAACAAGAAATAACTCATTTTAGACTGAGACACATGACTCTGAAGAGAGAGTTTCTGAAATTCTATACAAAATACATCCAGAGAACTTCACAACAACACCTTAAACTGGTTACAGAGAACAAGACTAGACCTAGAACTATAGTTACAAAGAACTAGACCACACTCACCTTGAGTCTCTCCACTGGCTGTTGGTGAAAAACATACAGAAAAAGAAGGGATGATTACACACAAGACTCATACATGTTCAGTACACTATGGTAACACATTGGATTATTACTGCAGGATATTTCAGTGATAGGCCTTATCTATTGAAACCTACTGTATGAAAGTGTGTATTACGCAACCAAAACCAATGCATTATCACATAGTGACGGCTCAATGTTCTGACAGGCAGCGGAATGGTATGAAACACAAAGTATTAGATACTAAGGAATACAAAAGAACATTCACAGCAGACCGCCACAGTCTATAGTTATAGGAGTACACTTCATGCATTCTGTACAAGGCAACAACGTTTAACAGGTACCTTCTTCTGCAGGTGTTTCTATGTGAGGGACATGAGAATGATTTGTTTAGTAGTCGATAGACTGAAATGTGGATCAGTGAAGTGTGAGAATATGACATTGTAAAGCGCATGCTGTAAAGGTCTATTGATATTGAATCAGTACATATTAGTCAGCAATGGGGGTTAATCAGTATGACACGTTTGTTAGCTGGGTATGCTAAGGTGGCACAAATGGTACCAGTGAAAGGTGTGCTATATAAGCAATAAGGCCCGAGGGGGTGTGGTATATGGCCAATATACCACGGCTAAGGGCTGTTATTATGCACGACGCAGCGCGGAGTGCCTGGATACAGCCCTTAGCCGTGGTATATTGGCAATATACCACAACCCCCCGAGGTGCCTTATTGCTATTATAAACTGGTTCCCAACGTAATTAGAGCAGTAATAAAAAAAAACATGTTTTGTCATACTCATGGTATACATCTGATATACCACGGCTGTCAGCCAATCAGCATTCAGGGCTCGAACCACCCAGTTTATAATACAGTTTATAACATACATGCATCTGGGATATCAAATGCAGCTCAAACTAAGTGAATTCGAAGCCAAGAAAAGCTTTACTTTCTACTACTGCGGAGGGCGGCTCTGTGAATAATAGAATATGAGATGATGCACTGTACGCATTTGTAAGATGAAGGCAAAAAAAGCTTTACCTTCTACAACAGGTGGGGGCTCTGTTGCAAGGACACATGAGTGAATCAATAAAGCAGGAAGCAAATAATTATGAAAATGAATGTGCAGAAATATTTTGTTGCGCCTTTGACAGCACCTGTGGGCCAGATCAGCTGCAAGCTGTTGTCGTGCCTAGTTAATACATGATGTTACTATTGCAGATAGAAGGCTACAGTATAATCCATGCAGGGGAAAACTTTGTAATGTAGAGGTAAAAAATCAAAATTACCTTCTACTGCAGTGGGCTCTTTTGTAAGGATAAGAGAACGAGGAGTGGATCAGTTGAGTGTAAAAAAGTATGAGGTAAAGAAAAATGATATATATTATAATTGATATAATAATACAAATAACTCAGTCAGTGTTGTGAAAATAAGCAGGTACTGTATGTTGCATTAGTATAATGCCGATTGCTCATGTGTCTTAGATTACTTCACTGGCATTAAGGAATGTGTATTATTAGCACAAATGCACATCTATACTAGAAACTAAAGACCATGGTAAAGCAAAAAAGGTCTTTACCTTCTATGTCTGGCTCGGGCTCTGGTTCTGGTTCTATGGTGAAGATACAATGTTAGTATGCGAATAAAGCTTGAAGCAAAGAAGACAGAACCGAAACAAACATGTTCCACGACATAACGCCAAACTACTGTTGGTAAAAATAATAACACCGGTATACTTTTACTCTCAACACTTAAGTCTAATATTGATACTGTAGCTAGGGTACATCCTAATATGCAGCAATGACATTTAATGTTAAAAGCAAGAAAGCATTACCTGGTTCTACGTCTGGTGTGGGCTCTACGGTAACGGTAGGGAAGGATTAGTAAGTGGATCAATTTTTATGATTCACCAATAATAGTCATGTGCGAAAAACAAGAAGCATATCAAGCCATGACATGGTTTACCTACGACTGCAGGGGCAGGTTCTGTGGTAAAGTCATATCGTTGATTAGTGAATTTGCAATGAGTGAAGCAAATAACTTAAAAAGGGAAGGTTCAGCGATTTTACACATTTAGACCTACAGTAGATTAATCGCTTAACTATCACTTTGATAGAGATGATTACTTTTTTGGTACTAAGCCAATAATAAAAATAATAATAATAATAATAATAATAGCCAAGACAAAATGTACCTTCCACAGGTTTTGAGGCAGATTCTGTTATAGCTAAAAGCATAGGATTGTTTAGTGTCAGCCACTGTTACGCTAAGGCAGAGTCAATAAGGCAGAGAGAAATACAGCCTTTGGCCTGATTATGGAAGCAAATATTATTTTACAGCTCCGTGAGGAGAGATATTATGTACGTTATACATTACAGAATATCTGCGGGGCAATTGCTTTCAACTTCATTGACTACAAAAACACTGTGCTCATACCACATTTCTTTCCTAAATGTTTCTAAATGTAACATATTTGTACAGTATGCAACTTGTATGTGGGGTACATTACATGTACATTAGCATGCAGAATCTGTAAAAAGGAAGCATTGAAAAAGCATTACCTTCCTCTGCAGGAGCAGCATCTATTGTAAGGACATCAGACATCTGAATAAATCTTAAAGCCATTGTTTTGTTCATAATTAATACAGCCAAAATCATTAATGCAGCATTAACTATAGGAATACTGTATGCCATCTGAAATGAAGGTACCAGTGACTAGAGCCAAAATGTTACAGTGCATTCTGTGAAACTAGCATGTATGACATAGGAATATAGAGTATTTCAACACTGAAGCAAACTGAATCTCTAGCTGTACAATATCCATATCTTGATAATACTATTATTTATGGAGCTGTATACATGCAGTTCACAGCACATGGGACGCTTTACCTTCCTCTGCTGGGACTTCAACCTCAACTGATGAGTGGACAGAAGATGAATTAGTGGTTCAATACAAGGCAATGAGTTGGTAGAAAGCCCTAACCACTGAACTAGGGTCAGATATTGTTTAAGGACAATAATGATTATGGTTTAGAATTGGTGTATGGTGATCTGATCCTAGACCTGTAGTCAGGGCCACTTCTACGATAAGATCAAGGCAAACTGTTTATTTACACCATCAAACTGGTATGAAACGAACGTTCATACATAATGATCAGATTGGATCAAATTGTTTGAATCTGATTCAGTATCAGTATGGTTTCTATACAGTACATACAAACATTTCATGCAACCTTTGTCAGAACATTGAAAACCATTCTAGAGTGAAGAACACATTGTGTTTATGGAATGGAGAGTGCATGGTGTAACATCTGTTTAGCTATTGGATGGAATATGGAGTAGGACACATGAAAAGGGTATAAGTCTCATACACATTGGATATCCATGTAAGCATATACCACAAAGACAGAAGGGTCGGAAACCAGTATACAAATGATATGCACATTCCAAATGTTTATCTTGACAGACAAATGTAGACATAGCATTTGAAATTTCTCATAAAAAAGATCTAATTTAATGTATATTTTGATCAGGTACACGAAGCATGCTTTTTTTTTAAATTCATGAATAATTGTAGTTTAAACCGTAAATAATGGCCTATAACAGGCTTTGACAATGACACAAGAAGGACTTGCTACAGTATAATCTATCATGCACTCAATCAAACAACGTCTAAGTAACGCACAAAGCCATACAAAGCTTTTACCTTCCTCTGTGGGGGTTTCTGCGACTGCGCAGACATAGGTTAAGTCAGCTCAGCAATATATTTGCAATATAGCTAATATAGTCAATCTTAGCAATATATGTGCAACTGAGTGTAAAAAACATTAGGAACACCATCCTAATATTGAGTTGCACCTCCTTTTGCTCTCAGAACAGCCTCAATTCGTCGTGGCACGGACTCTACAATGTGTCGAAAGCATTCCACAGGGATGCTGGCCCATGTCGACTCCAATACTTCCCATAGTTGTGTTAAGTTGGCTGGTTGTCCTTAGGGTGGTGGGCCATTTTTGATACATACGGGAAACTGTTGAGCGTGAAAAACCCAGCAGTATTGCAGTTCTTGACACACACAAACCGGTGCGCCTGGCACTTAAATCTTTTGTCTTGCCCATTCACCCTCTGAATGGCACACACACAATATGTCTCAATTGTCCCAAGGCTAAAAAATCCTTCTTTAACCGGTCTCCTCCCCTTCATCTACACTGATTGAAGAGGATTTAACAGGTGACATCAATAAGGGATGATAGCTTTCACCTGGATTCACCTGGTCAGTCTATGACATGGAAAGAGCAGGTGTTCCTAATGTTTTGTACACTCAGCTTAAAGTGGCTTGAAGCATATTTCGTTTAGCCAAAAAGTTATAATCAATTCTCAAAGTCTTACTGTACCTTCCTCCCTGAAAAGAAAACAAACAAAAAAACATGAGACATGTTGTTGGAAGACATTGTTTTGAGTAACATTTTTTCAGTATTAAATACACTGTAGTGTAGGCTATAGTTTCTGAGACGACAAACTTACTCATTTTCTTCATCTGCCATGTTTAGACTGGATTACCTGGACATGAGAGACAAGAGTACTGATGTTTTCTGTTTCACACAAATAAGCACGAGGAGAAGGAATATAGTGGTGAAATGACTGGGGCATGGATGGATTGCAAAAATACTAGACAAAGATTGAAACCTTTGAATCTTTCCTGCCCACACAAAGCTGTGTCTAAAATTGCACCCTACTCCTGATATAGTGCACTACTTTTAACCAGGGCTCTCATGCACTAGATAAGGAATAGGGACCATTTTAAACGCACTCAGGCCTACTGACGTTTTCATCTGAGGCACATAGAGATACACAGTACAGTAATATCTGATGTGTTTGAGTTGAGTGTCTGTATGTGGTTCTTTCACCACTGGGACTGGCTGCCCTGAGGCCCTCAGCTCTAAACAGCTCCAAGACTAATCCTCAGCCATTTCCTCTTGGCATGGAGGGCTTCTCCTCTCTGCTCTATGGGCAGGATAACCTGATGTCTGGATAACACACTAACCATTACACTGGGACTGGGACAGCAACGGACACTTTGAGGGCCACATTTAAGCATTTTTGCACCAGGCACTAAAAGGCACTTACTTTCCAATACTTTATTTATAGATTTCCAGTTTAAGACAAACAGATAACAGTAAATTAAACTTTTTTATTTTATTTTTTACATCCACTGCCCTGCCATCCCAATGGTAAATCAGTGTACTATAAATGTGTTTACACTCTTCTAGAAATAGCAGGTGAACACTTTGCACAGGTGCTAAGGAATAGCACACATTTCCCTAATATGCACTGGCATTAATTAAACTCCAACGTATTATTTCAAGCTGATGGCCTTGTCATACCAGATACGGTGCATTAAAGGGACCACCTGAAGGCTATCATTACTTTACAGACAGGAACAGATTCATGAGGTTACATGGTTCTATATTTAACTAACAAATGTAAGAATGCTATCGTGTGGATGAATCATTTGAGATGACAACTTTCCGCTGAAAGATAAATCATCAGATCATAAAACTAGAGTCACACCGTTGATATACAGAGGGGCTATTTTTAACAATAATAAAGCACAGTTCACCAGCAGGTGTTAGGTGCTATTCCAGACAATGAAGTTGGCTGAGCTTATTGAGCGCCTACATGCTTGTACACACACGCACGCACGCACGCACACGCACACACACACACACACACACACACACACACACACACTAAATCAATGAATAACATGCCAGTCAAGGCCAGCTATTTTGGACAACGGGTTGGCCAACCCTCTAGAGCTGTACATACAACTCCACAGCTTTTAGCAACATGCGTTACATTCCCAAAATGATCCCATTATGAAACTATCTATCAGAGGAGATGGGGGTCAATCTTAACATTGACCATATTTGCCATGAAGGTAAAACTGAAGCAAACCTAGAGGGCTGGATTAGAAAACCATTACTCCTCACCTCACCCTTCCCTCCTTCCCTATCCTTCCCTGTGCCCATCCTCTGACCTTACATGCCAGTTCATGACAAGTGAAGTGTATTTGGGACACACTCCTATACATAACATACATTTGGACGGAAGTAACTAGCCTAGAGTGTATTTCTTCAACACCGACTTCAACTCAGTTGAGGACATAGTGTCCCAGTCCGACCTCCAAATGGCTACAACAGAGAACTCGAGCTAAGAGAGATGTGAACTAGAATATACACCATCTGTTTAAAGAGCTGTGTCTCAAAACATATTAACTGAAATCCATCAAGAATTCGCAGGCAATGAGTCTTGTTTCCCTGTGGAATTAAATGTGTTTTGCTTTAATGTGCGCGGTCAGCGTTGGGCCCTGGCTTGAGCGCTGGAATAAAATGGTTTGACAGTGGCAGGAATGTTGCGGGTGCCGCTTTCAGCATTAACCGGCATTAAGTCAAAGCCCAAAGCATGCAAACACCCAGGTCCCCCTACAGAAGACGAGCTTAGTGCCCACTGACTGTCTGTCTCTGTCCAGTCTGGGCCATGAGAAGCAAATCAAACAAACGCAAAGAAACAGAATCCATACACTTTTCTCTCTGGCATTGCCTGAAATGTATTAGTTCAGCATTTGTGAATGCAAAAAAATATGATTTGGTCCTTCTTGCCCAGAAAACATTTATTCCACGTCCCCAGTGCCCAGATTGACATGGGTTACTAAACAGGGGTCGAACCCCAGACCAGGCATTCACTCACGCATGCATCCCAGTAAAGTGTCATTGTTACAGTCAAGTCAGGGGTCACAGTCAATAGCCTTACCTCCAAACCCCACGGGAAAGAGAAATGGACCGGTCTTATTCTTTCAGATCCAGAAACAGACAACTTCAATGAGACTCTAATGCTCACATAATGCAGCCCTGCCACCCATGTGACCACCTCTTATATCTGATTGGTTAGGGCAGTGAAGTCTATTGTTAGAGATAAAGGAAGCCTGATATATATCTCAACCATTAAAGCAGGTCGGGCTATATTCATGTCATACTCACACAGACTGTTAACATTCATTTGGTTCCGAGTTCCAAGATAGGTCGAGGTAGAGCTGTCTAAGCAGCCAATGATATAGTGAGTTCCGTGTTAGAAAGAAAAAAAGGGAAAATAAACTGGACAAATTGGAACAATTTATATCTCTTTATTGCTGTTGTTGAGGCAACGGTACAAATATTTCATAACATTCATTCTGTAGGAAACTACTCACTACTAAAACAAGGTTGTATCTGAAACCGACAGATAAGAGTTCCTTGCATAGTTAACTCTACACAATAAATGAGGGTGTTTGAAATAAAAATACAATTTAAAAACGGACAAAAAAAAAAGCAAATGACCAAAATATGAAATAACAGCAATGTAAAATAATGTTAGATATTTTGGTCAGACTCCATTGCTTGTAGTTCTAAGGAGTCATGGAATGTGATTGTCAAGGTTTACACAGAACAATCTTACAATGCCCCTGCTAACCTTTATTTAATACCCATATTATCAAAGCATGTCATGCAAAATGAATGAATGAAATGTGAAACATAAAACATCAATAATGAAACGGTAAAAAAAGAAGAAAGAAACAGCTGAAGTCATACTGTGTTGGCAACGTGTAAGGTACAGTTTATTCGGTGCACGCAATAACAAGGCCGTGAGACTTTTGTATGTAAAGGATTTGTGCTGTAAACACGATCTTACATACCACTATGGAACTTTTAGGAAAACTCAAACCCAGTACAAGCGTCAAGCGCAATTGTTGGCTGGAGTCAAAAATCTGTCTTCTTTTGACTGACTCAATCCTCTATCATTGTCAATATCGAAATGTGCACTTTCCCTTTTTTTCAGAGTCCTATAGTCAATACATCAGATTTGGGCTTAAACGGCAAGGCGACATACGGCTTAAACCAATGCCGTGTCAAGGTACAGGCACAATATATAAAATGTGTATCTGGCCTGCCATATTCAGACAAACTCACTGACAAAGCTGAGGTCCTTTACCTCCTAAATAGAAGCCATTGGAACATGTATGTGAATAAGCCCGGCGGTGTGGAACGACGTGGGTCAGAGAAGTCTCAAAGGTGAGGATGCAACTCTAAGTACACCTGCTACATTACGGATTGTTTGAAAGTGTAACAAAGTGAATTAGAGATTCAAACAGCAGGTACAAAAGCTACAAAGACAGCCAATGACAAAACACGTAAAAAAAAACATAAATAAATTGAAACTAGGATAATAAACGTTATAATAGCCGTCTTAATATACAACTTTCCTTTCGTTGCTTGCACTGCCTTTCATTGCCTCTTGTCGGTTGGTAGTCACTCAATTTTAGAGTACAAAAGCGAAACAAATCTTGAGTATAAAGCTGTAATAGAAGATACAGTATAATATTCATAACGACATGTACTTATGTGCTAACATATATTAACTCAGACCATTGTTGCACTATTGGTAAGACAAAAAAAGTGAAATAAGCCAAATCTACGGAGTCCGTATAATCTCTCTCCTGAACTGGTGAACATGAATAAAATAGCTGTGTGTGAAGCTTTGCTTTAAATATAAATAAAAAAGAAGTGAGATGGACGACATGGACAGAACATTGATGGTAGATGTCTCTCTTTGGAACACGGATATGATTGTGGAACTGGAAACCTCATATAAAAACATTTCTCTACTATATCAAAACTACACGTGTACTGAAGAGCGCATGGGAAATATATCTAATTTCAATTAAGTTTTTTTCTTCTGTAAGTTTTTGCTTATAACATATAAAACAAATGACCATATCATAAAACATCCAAATTTCACAGCATATTCTTTTGTTTGTTTGTTGTGAAAGTAAGTCGTAGTAAATCGTTGTGCAAAGGCACTACACTGTCATGTTTTACGAGATGGTGGCTGTTCGTTTCAGTACAGTGCTTATTAAATAGAATCTCCTGTTTCTCTCCATTCCTTGGGTTCCCTCAGGGTGGTGGTCATATTTTTTTGGGTATAATACACATAGAAAAGGAAGAGTCTTGGATTGTCTTGGTCCCCACCAGCCATCAGAAGAAGAAGCTCTTTGTAATCATTCGTGTCCCATACCTGCTGAGGGACAGAAACATCTCGATAAGAGTTACAGTCAGAACCTAAGGGTGGAATACTCTAACCTCAAACCTACAGTACCAGTCAAAAGTTTGGACACACCTACTCATTCCAGGATTTTTCTTTCTTTTTTTAAACTATTTTCTATATTGTAGAATAATAGTGAAGACATCAAAACTATGAAATAACACATATGGAATCATGTAGTAAGCAAAAAAGTGTTAAACAAATCAAAATATATTTTATATTTGAGATTCTTCAAAAGTAGCCACCCTTTGCCTTGACAGCTTTGCACACTCTTGGCATTCTCTCAACCAGGTTCAGGAGGTAGTTACCTGGAATGCATTTCAATTAAAAGTTCATTTGTGGAATTTCTTTCTTTCTTAATGCATTTGAGCCAATCAGTTGTGTTGTGACAAGGTAGGGCTGGTATACAGAAGACAGCCCTATTTGGTAAAATACCAAGTCCATATTATGGTAAGAACAGCTCAAATAAGCAAAGAGAAATGACAGTCCATTACTTTAAGACATGAAGGTCAGTCAATATGGAAAAGTTGCTTCAAGTGCAGTTGCAAAAACCATTAAGCGCTATGATGAAACTAGCTCTCATGAGGACAGCCACAGGAAAGGAAGACCCAGAGTTACCTCTGCTGCAGAGGATAAGTTCATTAGAGTTAACTGCACCTCAGATTGCAGCCCAAATAAATGCTTCACAGAGTTCAAGTAACAGACAAATCTCAAAATCAACTGTTCTGAGGAGACTGCGTGAATCAGGCCTTCATGGTCGAATTGTTGGAAAGAAACCACTACTAAAGGACACCAATAATAAGAAGAGACTTGCTTGAGCCAAGAAACATGAGCAAGGGACATAAGACCGGTGGAAATCTGTCCTTTGGTCAGGAATCCAACTTTGAGATTTTTGGTTCCAACCTCCGTATCTTTGTGAGACGCAGAGTAGGTGAACGGATGATCTCCGCATGTGTGGTTCCCACCGTTAAGCATGGAGGAGGAGGTGTGATGGTGTGGGGGTGCTTTGCTGGTGACACTGTCAGGGATGTATTTAGAATTCATGGCACACTTAACCAGCATGGCTACCACATCATTCTGCAGCGATACGCCATCCCATCTGGTTTGCTCTTAGTGGGACTATCATTTGTTTTTCAACAGGACAATGACCTAACACACCTCCATGCTGTGTAAGGGCTATTTGACCAAGAAGGAGAGTGATGGAGTGCTGCATCAGATGACCTGTCCTCCACAATCACCCGACCCCAACCCAATTGAGATGGTTTGGGATGAGTTTGACTGCAGAGTGAAGAAAAAGCAGCCAACAAGTACTCAGCATATATGGGAACTCCTTCAAGACTGTTGGAAAAGCATTCCAGGTGAAGCTGGTTGAGAGAATGCCAAGATTGTGCAAAGCTGGCTACTTTGAAGAATCTCAAATATAAAATACTTTTTTGGTTACTACGGATTCCATATGTGCTATTTCATAGTTTCGATGTCTTCACTATTATTCTACAATGTAGAAAATAGTAAAAATAAAGAAAACAACTTGAATGAGTAGGTGTGTTCAAACTTTTAACTGGTACTATATGTCTGATGGGTTAAACCCACACATCCATCCACCCACCCACACATACATATCTATTAGCAAGAGATTTAGGATGTCTCGCCTAAGGACAAAACCATTATGCCTTTACCCACAGTCAGTCAAAATTAGCCAGCTAAAGAGACCTTTGGGTTGGTTGCAATCTTGATCTGGTGTTAAGTCTTTGCAGTATGACTAGAGCCTTCAGTAAGAACAGTTAAGCAGGCCTTTCTGCATGAGACTGGGGTTGTTGCATGCTGCTCAATGTGGTGTCAGATGCCTGTGCGGTCCCTGCCTGCCTACCTGTCTCTACTGACATTTATATAAACTGACGCCTGTCATGTTGTCATTTGCCCTTCTCTCAGCGACAACAAAGAGGAGGGGGGGTGAATACAGGGTGTGTGTGTGTCGAGAAACGTTGGATGTGTGTAGCTATTTCAAGTGTCTCTCTCTCTACTTTAACACATTTAGGATTAAAGTAGAGAGACAGATTGTCTTGGGTCGAGATTTTCAGAATGCACTAACTATGGAGCCACACCTTGCCTGAACTGTGAAGTGAGCTTGTTATATTGAGTTTGCCTCTCCTCTGCTAGCCCCTGACAAAATGAAGTGTATGGCGTGATAATCTTCCACCACACGAGCTAGTAATGTGTCAACCCAACAGCTGTTCATTTGTTCACAGCCTGGAAGGTCTGACCCCAACAATAGAATCCAGGTCGGAGTAAGGAGCGGAGGGGCGAGGGGGGTTGATGCAGGGGAGTTGAGGATGGGGGGGGGGGTTGGAAAAACGACACATTACACAGACACGTCCGGCATCCCTGAAGGTCAAACAGTTCTCTCTACCGGGACAAAAGAGTTGTGGCGCGCGGGCCACTTTGGAAATAGAACACAATGCGAAAGTGGCATCTGAAAACGCCATCACCAGAGAGCCAAACAGCAAATAGAGATGATTTACAGCCGACACCAGGTTCCAGGGGCGATGGTGTTGCAGGGTGGGAGGGAAGGAGTTATGGGAGCTGGGGAAGGAAGGGAAGGAGTTATGGGTGCTGCTGGGCCACAGGGTCGTCGGTAAATTACAACAGGCTCCTTTCCCTGTCCTTTTTCAGATGGAGCAGAACCCTTTAACCTCACTGACTCTGGGTGTGTATTGTCAGTAGAGCACAGACCTATGAATAACGTAGATACAAAGACACGCGTAGGCCCAAACAAGATGGGCACAGATACACACACAGTCAGTCACCTTTTGACCTCAGCCTAAGGCTCCAAACTATGTTGGTAATGGTAACAGAATGGACTCACCGTTGGAGACAGATTTATTCTCCCCTCTGCCAGTCACCTGAGAGAAGATAGGTGGAGAAATAAGTCAAGAGAGAAAGTCATCTGAGGTAGCAGTCACTTCAACAGTCCATTTAGTCAATGCTGCCATTTCCTTTCAATCTCAGGCCGTGGTTCGACCAAATGTACCTCTTCTACATTAATAAGGAAGGGTTGACGTTCATTTGAGTATGATTTCCATTTTTTTTAGGGCCTTCGGTTGAGAGGTTTGAGACAGAGTGCAAATGCCACAATAATGAGCCAAGAAGCTTATTCCAGCCAAACGGGGGATTTGGGGAAACAACATGAACAGGGTTCACATCCTGCCCAACACATCCAAACCCTGCATCCACATCCCTAAACACACAGCCACACTAAGCCTATCCAGTAAAGCCCGGTCGTGGTGGTTCGTGGACGACGTCTCCCATAGTTCCCTGTGGTAACACTGTCCTGACTATGTCCCAAATGGCATCCTATTCCCTATGTAGGGCAATACTTTTGACCAGAGCCTTAAAAGGAGTGCACTATATAGGGAATAGGTTGCCGCTAATATCCCGCCCGCTCCCATGAACCCATCCCAAGCCCATCAGGCTCCTGCGTCCCCTATCCCCTCATACAGCTCCCTTGGCATCACCACAATTTGTGGTTAGTTAATAACACAGCTCATAACCGCTAGCCCGCTACCTTCCCCTGCGCCACGCCTGGTTTACGTCAGCACTAACCAGCAGTCTAGTGCCCCTCCAGCTCTATGTGGCTCGCCACAGCATTGGACTGCACTGCTGGCAGGCTGCTGTACTCTGTCTGTGTGTTCCGCTATAGGGAGACAGCAGAACAAGGCATGCCAGGGCCTATTTCACAAGCCTCTCTGCTCCAGGGGCCAAATTTAGAGCCATATATATATATAAATATCATTATTGTGTCTTTTATCAGTGAAATATCATCCTAGTAAATAACGGAGGACACTTGGTGGGGTTGTGGCCAACACTGTGGTCGTTGGAGCGCCATGGGGTCCTGTATTGTGAGGGTCACAGTAGAGGTTGGAAATAGCTGTCCTTTCAACTGCCTGTTCAGGGTGTGGTTAAAAGGAACCACACATACAGTAGCAAGGATTGGTTCTGCTAGCAAGGCCAAGTGTATGTATTATGTGTAAACTTAAGTGTACCTCCACAACAACATGAACTGAAACATACAGTAGAGTAGAAAGGACTATATAGGAAGCGTGGGTGCTGCTGTGTCAAGAGGGGCATAGAAATGAGAGGATGGAAAACAATATAGGACAGCCATTTTGTGAAAGGCACTTGAGGCACTAATTACCCATAGTATAGTATATTTAAGCAATAAGGCACGAGTGGGTGTGGTATATGGCCAATACACCATGGCTAAGGGCTGTTCTTAAGCACGACGCAATGCGGAGTGCCTGGATACAGTCCTTGCCGTGGTATATTGGCCATATACCACAAACCCAGGACTTGCCTTATTGCTATTATAAACTGGTTACCAACATAATTAGAGCAGTAAAAATAAATGTTTTGTCATACCCGTGGTATATGGTCTGACATACCACGGCTGTCATCCAATCAGCATTCAGGGCTCGAACCACCAAGTTTATATATTTCAATAGCACAATACATGGCCCTTAACGTTGACTTCTATTTACAGTGCAGCTTTCCTGGTTCCAGATCTTCTTGTGCTGCCTTTCCAACTCCTATGGTCATTGCTACAAACAGATCTGGGACCAGGCCAGAGCGAATTATTACCAATAAAAGAGAAGAAGACCTGACGTCATAGCAGACTGAGGTCATTCCAGTGATAATATTAGTGCAGTGAAGTTGACATCTTTAAAACATCATTACCTCTCCAGGGTTTCCAGACTAGTTAACGGTGAAGTCAACTAGCTAAGAGAGCTCTTCTTCAGAGCTCTTCAAACAAAAACAAGACAAAGCAACAAGCCGTTGTTATCCCCCTAGCTGGAAAATGTACATCATATGATATTATTAACTAACAGATGAATACTACAGGGCCTCAAAACATTCCCCAGGTAGAATTTTAAGTGTACTGTTGTTGTGTGACATGTGAATGTACTGTAGAGTTTACTGTAAATGTGTCCTAATTGAAACCCTACTCCCTATGTAGCACACTACTTTAGACCAAGGCCCATAAGGCTGTAGTAAAAAATAAATAAAATAATAAGTGCTCTGTGTAGGGAGTAGGGTACCACTTGGGACACAGCTGTGTGAGAAAGGACGATATCTGTAACTATACTGAATAAAAATATAAACGCAACGTGCAACAATTTCACAGAGTTACACTTCATATGAGGAAATCAGAGAATTGAAATAAATTCATTAGGCTCTAATCTATGGATTTCACATGACTGGGAATACAGATATGCATCTGTTGGTCACAGATACCTCAGGATCTCGTCACGGTATTTCTGTGCATTCAAATTCCAATTCATAAAATACAGTAGTGTTCGTCGTCCGTAGCTTATTCCTGCCCATACCATAACCCCCCCGCCACCATGGGCACTCTGTTCACAACGTTGACATCAGCAAACTGCTGACCCACACGATGCCATACACGTGGTCTGCGGTTGTGATGCCGGTTGGAAGTACTGCCAAATTCTCTAAAATGACGTTGGTGGTGGCTTATGGTAGAGAAATGAACATTAAATTATCGAGTAACAGCTCTGTTAGGCATTCCTGCAGCAGCATGCCAAATGCACCCTCTCTCAAAACTTGAGACATCTGTGGCATTGTGTTGTGTTACAAAACTGCACATTTTAGAGTGGCCTTTTATTGTCCCCAACACAAGGGGCACCTGTGTAATGATAATGCTGTTTAAACAGATTCTTGATATGCCACATCTGTCAGGTGGATGGATTATCTTGGCAAAGGAGAAATGCTCGCTAGCAGGGATGCAAACAAATTTGTGCACAACATTTGAGAGAAATAGGCTTTTTGTTGCTATGGAAGATTTCTGGGATCTTTTATTTCAGCTCATGAAACATGGGACCAACACTTTACATGTTGCGTTTATATTTTTGTTCAGTGTACATTCTTCATGGCATTAGCCATGGTCTAAACTCAGGTATGTGTGTTTATGTATATGTGTGTAAACACTTAGAAAAAAAGGTTCCAAAATAGTTCTTTGGCTGTCCCCATAGGAAACCCTTTGTGAAAAGGGTTCTACATGGAACCCAAAATGGTTCTATCTGGAACCAAATAGGTTCTTCCTGGAATCAAAAAGGGTTCTTCAAAGGGTTATCCTATGGGGACAGCTGGAGAACCCTTTTAGGTTCTAGATAGTAC
Organism: Salmo trutta; assembly: GCF_901001165.1. Classification (NCBI taxonomy): domain Eukaryota; kingdom Metazoa; phylum Chordata; class Actinopteri; order Salmoniformes; family Salmonidae; genus Salmo; species Salmo trutta. The sequence goes on from NC_042964.1 coordinate 33,153,888, forward strand.
CTTTTTTCTAAGAGTGTATGTGTGTGTGTACTATGAAGAGTTCAGGTGGTTCAGGTTACCTTGGCTGGGGAGGAGCCCTTGTTTTCCCACAGACTTCTCTTGTTGGTCACATCTCCAGGCTTTAGGTCCTGCAGAGAGAGAAAGGAGGGATGGAAAAAGGGAGAGAGGGGGGGCCCTTGCATCAGTGTCTGTAGTCCTCGTCAACTCACATTCAAGACACACAATTCCAACAATGGCTGCAGTATTTTAGTTGAGGAAACAGAACTACGTCAACAATTGAGTTGTAATACCTGAGGTGCTGAGAAAAGGGATGGGAGAAGAGGCAGAAAGAGAAGTTCAGCAGGAAGAAGAAAGGATGACAAAGAGAAGGACTACCTCAGAGAGGTGCTGAGCTAGGAGAGGAAAGGAGAAACAGTCCCTTCAGATTGAAGAATGGAAGAAGCTTCTAAAGGAAAGAAGACAGAAGAAAGAGCGAGTCAGTAAAGAATATTTCAGAAATGCAATTCTGTTATGCTCCTTTTAACCACAAGAGGGAGACACAGAGATGTTTAGTCACTTCAAGACATCATTTGTCAGCAGGCAGAGAGGCAGACCAGACCAAACATTCCCAAAGAGCAAGTCATTCACCCACATCAGAATCTATATCGGAGAGAGCGATCATGACTCATCAATCAAGTCTTTTATGTCAATTATTTAAGTGAAAGTCACTTTCAATGTCCGTGCAAAACTCACAGGGGTTGTTAGCTGGTTAAAAAGGTACACATCAAAGGTTGGCAGTAGGTATCATGTTACCGACCGTATAACCAGCCACACCAAGCCACTCACAATGCCCTGACCTTCTGCACGGCTTCTTCTCAACACCACGTCACCATGGCAACGGCCCTCTAGCAGCCGCATGGTGTATCACTACGCCACCATGATCTATGACTCCGACTGAGGTTATGGCAGTGGCTACTGTATGTAAGTTTGCATTCTAGTGCTGCCCTCACACTTTGCACCTATTTGAAAACAGGTCTGGGTGCAGCATGAACGTCTTAAAATAAACACTGTCTGAAGTTTAAATATGGTCCAGGAGTGGACTACAGAGATTAAAGGACTGGGGTGCGTCCAAAATGGCACCCCTATTCCATGCACTACTTTTGAACAGAGCCCTATGGAGTACTCTATAAGTGCTTTTCCATTTAGACTTAACCCAAACCAGTTGGCTGCCAGTGTTTCGATTTTTTTTAACTTAACCTTTATTTAACTAGGCAAGTCAGTTAAGAACACATTTTTATTTTACAATGACGACCTACCCAGCCAAACTCTCCCCTAACGCGGACAGCGCTGGGCCAATTGTGCGCTTCCCTACGGGACTCCCGATCACGGCCAGTTGTGATACAGCACGGGATCAAACCAGGGTCTGTAGTGATGCCTCTAGCACCGAGATGCAGTTCCTTAGGCCGCTGCGCCACTTGGGAGCCCCAGAGTTTTGAAGTTTTATGGTAATGTCAGCTCTTGCATTATTGTGTTTCCATCAGTGTGACACGACATTTCAGTCATTTAGCAGACACTCTTATCCAGAGCAACTTACAGGAACAATTAGGTTTAAGTGCCTTGTTCAAGGCAACATCAACAGATTTTTTTCACCAAGTCAGCTCAGGGATTCAAACCAGCAACATTTTGGTTACTGGTCCAACGCTGTCAACCACTAGGCTACCTGCCGCCTAAAGACTTGTGACTAAAGACTAAAGACCTGTGGCGAGCAGAATCAACGACCTCTGCATCATTCAAGACTGTTGCTTTGTGAGAAGGTGTTAAAGGTCACAGTTAACAATTGTTATATAAATGCCAGCTGAAAAGTACCCAGGGCCTTGGCTCCAAATTAGAGCACGTCCACCATAGCCATGGCTCAGTGAGACGCGGGTGCCGGCCCGCGTAGATGGAAACAGAAAAGTCTGAGCCTTTTGGGTAAAATACTGGGATAAAAGCGGCATATTGGCCCTGGTCAAAAGTAGTGCACTACATAGGAAATAGGGTGCCATTTGAGATGAAGCACTGGTATGTTGGAATGCATCCATGCAGCCCAGCATGGGAAGCAGTCTGTCTGACTAAAGCCCTAAGTCCTTCCGATAACCTGCATGTGATCCATGGTAGGAACCATGCCACATTTCATATTAAACTAATACATACTCCGATTATATGTGATATGTACTTTTTACAACACAAATACATGACTGCGGTTATGTGCTGTGTGTTTTTCCTTCATGACTTCATGGTTATAACTCAACAGCTCATCCACTTTGCTATTTTTCTTTTAATATGATTTATATTTCAAAATTCATTAGGTGACGCTAGACTATTTTATCTTACTACCGCTCCGTTATTTGCAGGCAATTATTAATACAAATGTACAAAACATACATGGTAGCTAACAACGCTTCTCAAAACTATTAGAAAATACTGTATACACTGAGTGTACAAAACATTAAGGGCATCTTCCTAACATTGAGTTGTAACACCCCGCCTTTTGCCCTCAGAACAGCCTCAATTCATCGGGGCATGGACTCTACAAGATGTCGAAAGCGTTCCACGTGGATGCTGGCCCATGTCGACTCCAACGCTTCCCACAGTTGTGTCAAGTTGGCTGGATGTCCTTTGAGTGGTGGACCATTCTTGAGACACACAGGAAACTGTTGAGGGTGAAAAACCCAGCATCGTTGCAGTTCTTGACACATTCAAACCAGTGCGCCTGGCACCTACCTACTACCATACCCCGTTCAAAGGCACTTCAATCTTTTGTCTTTCCCATTCACCTTCTGAATGGCACACACACACACACACACAATCCACGTCTCAATTGTCCCAAGGCTTAAAATCCTTCTTTAACTTGTCTCCTCCCTTCATCTACACTGATTGAAGTAGATTTAACAAGTGACATCAATAAGGGATCGTATCTTTCACCTGGATTCACCTGGTTAGTCTATGTCATGGAAAGAGCAGGCGTCCTTAATGTTTTTTACACTCAGGCTAGTTCACGGAAAGCCCTATCCATCATCATTAAATGAGCTTTAAGTCTCTGGTCTGATGAATGCTTGCTTACACTACAGCTCAAGTGCAGGAGCAACACTGAGTTGGGGCCGCACATATAGTATGTTTCATAATGAGTGTCTGTTCGCTGTCTCCCTTGAAAAAGACGTTGTTCATCTCAATAAAGGATAAATATAGGATTAGATAAAGATGTGCAAAGAGGACAAACAGTACAGTAAGTGGTTGTCGTGGAGACGACCTACCGCGGGCCTTCCTCCCGGCGTTTTGCTCTCGGGGGTTTTATTCAGCCAGTCGTTGATGCGGCCCGCCACACCTATCTTCATCCCAGCTGCTTCCTGTGTGGAGAGTGGGAACAGAAAAAAAGACATGGGCAAAGTTCAACTCCAGCAGAACGCCCTGGGCTGGTCGTCATCGAGGATGGACAGGAAGTGGCAGTGAAACGGACCCCCCCCCCTTTGCTCCCTACTTCCTCCCAAACCGCTGGAGTTCCAGATTCCCGGTTATTTCCCGGTCCCCACCTTGTACGTGCCCCCGCCGCCCCCGGGCGAGTTGAACACGCTGCCTTTCTCCCACATGCTCTTAATGTTGCGTATCCCATCTGTCACCATGGGCAGGTCCACGGCACCGGAGCGTGGGGACCGCATCTCCTTGTTCTGTATAGGGAGAAGGGAATGGGAGACTATGTTAGTGTTGGATTCAGAGTGGGGAATGATCGGTGTTGGCAAAGGAGAGATGAGAAATTTCTTATTTTGTGTTTTTATATCTGGAACTCTTTTTGTGACTTGTTTAAAATGGGTGTGAGGAAGGAGCCATACAAATCAAATCAAATTGTATTTGTCACATGCGCCGAATACAACAGGTGTAGGTAGACCTTACATTGAAATGCTTACTTACAAGCCCTTAACCAACAATGCCATTTTAAGAAAAAATAAGTGTTAAGTAAAAAATAGGAAATAAAAGTAACAAATAATAAAGAGCAGCAGTAAAATAACAGTAGTAAGGCTATATACAGGGAGTACCGGTACAGAGTCAATCAATGTGAGGGGGCACACAGGTAATTGAGGTAATTGAGGGGGCACACAGGTAATTGAGTCGAGGTAATTGAGGTAATAATAAACAGAGAGTAGCAGCAGAGTAGGGGGGGGGGGGACAATGCAAATAGTCTGGGTAGCCATTTGATTAGCTGTTCAGGAGTCTTATGGCTTGGGAGTAGAAGTTGCTATGAAGCCTTTTGGACCTAGACTTGGCACTCTGGTACCGCTTGCCATGCGTTATTAGAGAGAACAGTCTATGACTGGGGTGGCTGCAGTCTTTGACAATTTTTAGGGCCTTCCTTTGACACTGCCTGGTATAGAGGTCCTGGATGGCAGGAAGCTTGGCCCCAGTGACGTACTGGGCCGTACGCACTTATCTCTGTAGTGTCTTGCTGTCGGAAGCCGAGCAGCTGCCATACCAGGCAGTGATGCAACCAGTCAGGATACTCTCGATGGTGCAGCTGTATAACTTTTTGTGGATCTGAGGACCCATTCCAAATCTTTTCAGTCTCCTGAGGGGGAATAGGCTTTGTGTGCCCTCTTCACGACTGTCTTGGTGTGTTTGGGCCATGACAGTTTGATGGTGATGTAGACACCAAGGAACTTGAAGCTCTCAACCTGCCCACTACAGCCCCGTCAATGAGAATGGGCGCGTGCTCGGTCCTCCTTTTCCTGTAGTCCACAATCATCTTATTTGTCTTGATCACATTGAGGGACTGGTTGTTATTCTGGCACCACACGGCCAGGTCTCTGACCTCCTCCCTATAGGCTGTCTCATCGTTGTCGGTGATCAGGCCTACCACTGTTGTGTCATCGGCAAACTTAATGATGGTGTTAGAGTTGTGCCTAGCCATGCAGTCATGAGTGAACAGGGAGTACAGGAGGGGGCTGAGTACACACCCCTGAGAGGCCCCAGTGTTGAGGATCAGTGTGGCGGATGTGTTATTACCTACCCTTACCAACTGGGGGCGGCCCGTCAGGAAGTCCAGGATCTAGATGCAGAGGGGACTAAACACCTAGTCCCAGGGTCCTTCGCTTAGTGATGAGCCTTGAGGGTACTATGGTGTTGAACGCTGAGCTGTAGTCAATGAATAGCATTCTCACATAGGTGTTCCTTTTGTCTAGGTTGGAAAGGGCAGTGTGGTGTGCAATAGAGATGGTATCATCTGTTGATCTGTTGGGGTGGTATGCAAATTGGAGTGGGTCTAAGGTTTCTGGGATAATGGTGTTGATGTGAGCCATGACCAGCCTTTCAAAGCGCTTCATGGCTACAGACGTGAGTGCTATGGGTCGGTAGTCATTTAGGCAGGTTACCTTAGTGTTCTTGGGCACAGGGACTATGCTAGTCTGCTTGAAACATGTTGGTATTACAGACTCAGACAGGGAGAGGTTGAAAATGTCAGTGAAGACACTTGTCAGTTGGTCAGCGCATACTTGCAGTACACGTCCTGGTAATCCGTTTGGCCCTGCAGCCTTATGAATGTTGACCTGTTTAAAGGTCTTACTCACATCGGCTACGGAGAGCGTGATCACACAGATTCTCTCATGCATGTTTCAGTGTTACTGTGCTTCCCTTTGTAATCTGTAATAGTTTGCAAGCCCTGCCACATCCGATGAGCGTCAGAGCCGGTGCAGTAAGATTCTTAGTCCCATATTGATGCTTTGCCTGTTTGATGGTTTGTCAGAGGGCATAGCGGGATTTCTTATAAGCTTCCGGGTGAGAGTCCCGCTCCTTGAAAGTGGCAGCTCTACCCTTAAACTCAGTGCGGATGTTGCCTGTAATCCATGGCTTCTGGTTGGGGTATGTACGTACAGTCACTGTGGGGATGACGTCATTGATACACTTATTGATGAAGCCAGTGACTGATGTCCCCCAGGGCTCTGTTCTAGGCCCTCTCCTATTCTTGCTATACACCAAGTCACTTGGCTCTGTCATATCCTCACATGGTCTCTCCTATCATTGCTATGCAGACGACACTTAATTAATCTTCTCCTTTCCCCCTTCTGATAACCAGGTGGCGAATCGCATCTCTGCATGTCTGGCAGACATATCAGTGTGGATGACGGATCACCACCTCAAGCTGAACCTTGGCAAGACGGAGCTGCTTTTCCTCCCGGGAAGGACTGCCCGTTCCATGATCTCGCCATCACGGTTGACAACTCCATTGTGTCCTCCTCCCAGAGTGCTAAGAACCTTGGCGTGACCCTGGACAACACCCTGTTGTTCTCCACTAACATCAAGGCGGTGACCCGATCCTGTAGGTTCATGCTCTACAACATTCGCAGAGTACGACCCTGCCTCACACAGGAAGCGGCGCAGGTCCTAATCCAGGCACTTGTCATCTCCCGTCTGGATTACTGCAACTCGCTGTTGGCTGGGCTCCCTGCCTGTGCCATTAGACCCCTACAACTCATCCAGAACGCCGCAGCCCGTCTGGTGTTCAACCTTCCCAAGTTCTCTCACGTCACCCCGCTCCTCCGCTCTCTCCACTGGCTTCCAGTTGAAGCTCGCATCTGCTACAAGACCATGGTGCTTGCCTACGGAGCCGTGAGGGGAACGGCACCTCCGTACCTTCAGGCTCTGATCAGTCCCTACACCCAAACGAGGGCACTGCGCTCATCCACCTCTGGCCTGCTGGCCCCCCTACCTCTGAGGAAGCACAGTTCCCGCTCAGCCCAGTCAAAACTGTTCGCTGCTCTGGCACCCCTATGGTGGAACAAGCTCCCTCACGACGCCAGGACAGCGGAGTCAATCACCACCTTCCGGAGACACCTGAAACCCCACCTCTTTAAGGAATACCTGGGATAGAATAAAGTAATCCTTCTAACCCCCCCCCCCCTAAAAGATTTAGATGCACTATTGTAAAGTGGTTGTTCCACTGGATATCATAAGGTGAATGCACCAATTTTTAAGTCGCTCTGTCTGCTAAATGACTTAAATGTAAATGTAAAATGTGATGTACTCCTCAATGCCATCGGAAGAATCCCAGAACATATTCCAGTCTGTGCTAGCAAAACAGTCCTGTAGCTTAGCATCTGCTTCATCTGACCACTTTCTTACTGACCGAGTCAATGGTGCTTCCTGCTTTAGTTTTTACTTGTAAGCAGGAATCAGGAGGATAGAATTATGGTCAAATTTGCCAAATAGATGGCGAGGGAGAGCTTGTACGCATCTCTGTGTATGGAGTAAAGGTGGTCTCGAGTTTTTTCCCTCTGGTTGCACATTTAACATGCTGGTAGAAATGAGGTAAAATGGATTTAAGTTTTCCTGCATTAAAGTCCCTGGCCACTAGGAGCGGCGCCTCTGGATGAGTGTTTTCCTGTTTGCTTATGGGCTTATACAGCTCATTGAGTGCGGTCTTAGTGCCAGCATCGGTTTGTGGTGGTAAATAGACGGCTACGAAGAATATAGATGAAAACTCTCTTGGCTTATAAATCAAAATGAATGTAGTATAGTATCATTACCATTATCTAAAGCATGTACTGTAGCTTTTAGATTCAGAGCAGTATTGAAATATACTGTATGTTCTAGATATGATAATCAACAATGGTAAGAGTTATACAATCCCAGTCAACACAAGATGTCTTTTCATTTTTCTACAACTTTTCAACATTTTGTTCTCATAGGGCTCATTGGTAACAGTACTAGTCAGGTGATTTGTGTTGATGTGTAACCTCTGACCTGGGCAACAGAGGTGTACTGCTCCAGTCTGTTGTCAATCTTAGAGACGACAGGAGAGTGAGTTGTCTTCACCGTGCTGGTCAGAACATATAACAATAGAATTAGCCAAAGGGTCATTTTATTACTGAACTGTATGACTTCACACTGAGAGCACCAGTTGTGATTCAAACAATTAATGGAAACGACCGCTCACCTTTTCTGTGCCGACTTGCTCAGAAACTCTGCCCTTTCACCAATCTGTAGAGAGATCAGTGAATTATGCATCAACCATTTATTAGGCAGTAGCCACACACACACACACACACACACACACACACACACACACACACACACACACACACACACACACACACACACACAAAAAAAAAACAACCCCTACCAAATACACACAGCACTCCCACATCACACACACCATCCAAACCCAACAGCACCCTCTACTCCTTTCTCCTGTTCTACCGTTCCCTTTTTTTTTACCAGACCCATTACATCCTTGTTTAGACTGGGCTTTTCCTAGCCCAGCAAGACACAATGTGACTGACTGTTCTGTTCTCCACAGCACTAGGTACAGCTACTGTCACCCAGCCAGGAAAAGCAGAGAGCAGAGCAGAGCAGAGCAGAGAGCAGAGCAGCACAGGCCTTTTTCAGGCCCTGCATTGTGGGAACCTCGCTCCGACTGCTTTTTATGATATACGACAACAGGGCTAAGATGGGGGGGGGCGATCCTGAAAAGAAAAAAAACAACCGTCCATCCCCGCTCCCTCTAAAAAAAAATTATAAAAAAGGACCCTGCTTGGTCTCTAGCTCGGCTCTGCTACCGAAATGTGGGTGTTCCTAAAATACTCCTCTTGACAGGAAATACCCTATTCTCAAGCTGCAGCAGCACCATTCCAAAGCGGGTACACTAATCCTATTAACCTAATCGGTTTCCTGCATCCTCTGAGTCTGACGTTTTTTGAAGGGAGCAGCTCTCTTTATTTAGCTAACTGTGTTGACTCCCATTTGCAGCTTCTGGAACGTTGTATCCTGATGTAACTACTCTGGAATAGTGCAAGAGGATCTGAGTATGTACTCATGTGAACTACCTGAAATTTGGGCAGAATTACGGTATCGTGACTTGAACTACAGGAACAACACACAGGAGGAATCAACGAAAAGACATAAAACTACTGTTAAAACGGCTAGTGTGTAAGTCTGAATCAGACAAAAAGGTACACAAACTCACTCCACTGCAAAACAACAATGTTAGCACAGACGCTGGAACGAGTATAACCTCACAATAATGCATCACACCACGCATTAGCTATGAGTAGAACAACGTTGCCCATAGACACTGATCTAGGGTCTGGTTTACGTTCCTCCCTCCTACTGGTTCAGGTTAAGATATGGGGAAGGGTAATCTGATCCTAGATCTGTAACCTATGGGCAACTTCTACCATCAGCTGTACCTACAGTGAACATGATGACAAAGTAAAGCTGCAGAGAGGAATGGAAGGATGTTACCAACAGACCAGACCACAAACAACAACAAATGGAATTAGATTATTACCTTAAAATATTTTTTTTTTTAAACACTAACACACAAAGTAAGACTATTTCAGGGCAGGTTTCAGTGTGCCCAGCCTGTGAGATGAATATTTTCTAAACTTAAGTAATTAGATTTTCTCCACTGGCAGAAAAGTGAAAACCCCCATGGACATTCACTGCATGGGAGTTCACTTCAGCAACGCTGGAGCGTTTATTCACATAAGTTGATTGAACACACTACTCCATGACAAATATTATCTTTAAAGTGATAAGTTGTGGAGTTTCCAGTTTCCATGCCTTTAACGCAGTAGCAAGACAACAGACAAACCCACACAGACAGAAGACAACAGAACAGGGACACTTATTGTCAACAACAATGACGCCATAACGTTCCCAGTAAAACGGTCCTGTTACCTACAATGAGGTGAATTAGGATAAGGTAGAGATTATGCCATGAAAAAGACTAAGAAGTACAAGCTACTATATGGGAGCCAACTGTTACATCTGGAGAAGCTTTTGGATCCCTGCGGTGTACTTGCTAGGTTTATGAAAGGGCTGAATAGGTTAAAGCTGTGTGATAGTGATTCGAACCTGGTCATAGACAGACATCGTAGATGGAGGTGACAGAGGTCAAAGGTCAAAAGTTGTCGACTGACCTTGAGGGAGGATCCTCTGGGACTGAAGCATTTGAAGGGTTTGGCCTCTGCGTCGACGGTCTCCACCCCCATCTGCTGTCTCTTCTCGGCCGCCTCCGCCCTCCTCCGCTCTATCTCCTCCTTCATCCTCCTCTTCTCCTCCTGAGAGATGCGGAACACAGCAGAACTCTCAGTTATTAAACGGTCACACACGCATGCACGCACGACCAAGAATGTACGCACGCAAACAATAACTAAGCACGGGCATACTCCTCTAAGTTGAACGCACCACTCCTCTAGTGAAAATACTTCTTTACAGTTTATTTTACTCTATTACAGTCTGTTCTTATTGGTACTGTACAGTAGGTGCAGTAGGTAACACTATTTATATTGATGTCCAGGCTTCTATTTGATGTCCACTTATATCCAGGCTTCTATTTGATGTTCACCTATATCCAGGCTTCTCCCACCCTGACACAAAACTCTCTTATGCACCACAACATGAGACGACCTCATGTTCAAAGCCAAGCACAGCACAGAGACCTGTCGGGAAATGACAGAAGTTGTGTCTGAAACGGCATCCTATTCCCTATATAGTGCACTACTTTTGACCAGAGCCGTATCCGCAGAGCCCTGATCAAAATGAGTCCACTTCATACGGTGCCATTTGAGATGGAACCAGAAAATCCTGTCAGCATAAGACAGAGTACAGTACAGTAGACTAGGTGATTGGACGGCGAATGGCGCGGTGTCAAGTGCAAGTATGTACACGCAAATTATGGACTGACTATCATAGCTTAGATATGTGAAGGTGAGGTCATATAGCAGGGGAAGAAGAATGATGGCCTATAAAGGAATTATTATTGGGGTTCAAATAGGAGTGCGCCGATAAGGATGCAGTATAGTAAGATCATGTCATGGTGAAGCAGGCAGGAATATGACGTATAGCTGTTATCTTCAACAGGTGTTATGACTAAATCAAGTGTACAGTCTTGAGATGAGGAGAAGAAGGGAGGGAGAGAGAGGAAGGGGGAGAGAGAGAGAGAGAGTGCAGAAGTGTGGCAGAGAGAGAGAGAGAACCCCTACCTCCTCTCTGGCCTTCTTCTCGGCCTCCTCCTGTTTCTTCTGTCTCTCCTCCCCTTCTATGATCTTCCTCCTCTCCTCCCTCTTCTTCTTCAGCTCCTCCAGCTCCTGCTCAGCCTCCTGCTGCTTCTGTCTCATCCTCTCGAACTCCTCGCTCTCCGCGTCGTCACGGCGGCGCTTCAGCTCCTGCAGCTTAAGCTCCGCCTCCAGGCGCGCCGTGTCGTCCTGCTCCTCCGCCCCCGCCTCCGGGGAACACACGCTGCCGCGGCTATGGGACACGCACAGGAAGACAGGTTAATGTCGCCACGCGGGTAGAACGACAGCCACACACACACAAGCCTACAAATGCACACGTACACGGACACACTAAGACTCAGTCTGGCGCTGTCTAAGGTAACAGTGTGTCTAAGGTTCCACTCCAGTGCTTCCCTCTGGGGAGCTGGGATTACATGACCCGTGTCAAATACAGCAGTTCTGCTCTAGAAACCAATTATGCTAAACAACAGTGTGTTTGTGTGCGCTGGGATAAATATGCCTTTCAATTACATTACAGACACCTTGGGCAATACTCTCCCACCCCCTAGGTTTTGAATCAGGACCAAAGATTATTATATATTTTTTTAACTTTTATTTAACTAGGCAAGTCAGTTAAGAAAAAAATTCTTATTTACAATGACGGCCTACACCGGCCAAACCTGGACAACGCTTGGACATATGTGCACCGCCCTATGGGACTCCCAATCACGGCCGGTTGTGATACAGCCTGGATTTGAACCAGGGAGTCTGTAGCGACGCCTCTAGCGCTGAGATGCAGTGCCTTAGACCGCTGAGCCACTCAGGAGCCCGAATGCTAAGACCACAGAATGCGTGTGTGTTTGTATGTGTGTGTATGCATGCATGTGTTGCGTGTAGCATTATACCATTAGCGCACATAAGTCTCTGGCTCCTACCTCAGGGTCCTTTCTGGTTTTTTGTGTTTTTGAGGAGTCTCCTCGTGCAGACCTCCATTCTGCTTTTCATTCACCTGCAGGCACAGAACACACGCTGAGCACACTGAACTCTGGGAATGAAGGAATGCTTGTGTCTGTGCGTGGGTGCTTCTATGTGACATCACACCATTCCAACCAGACCAGTGACTCCACTCTGTGACCCTGGCTTTGTCCAAAACGACACCCTATTCCCCACTGGACAACTTTTGGCACAGGTCTTCAAAGTAGTGCACTATATAGGGAATAGGGTGTCATTTGGGGACACACATCTGAAAGCAAAACAGGGGGTGGCGGAAAGTGAGTAGACATGACAACAGATGCAAAACACAGGTTTCCCACATAACCTCTTCCCCACAGAGGCAAACATGCAGCTGAACACACAGTGACCGTATTGTGACCACTCCGTGGATGGCATGGCATTAAACCACGTTAAAGATAACCACATGACCGTGACCTCAACCGCACCTTATAAGAAGTAGCTCTATTACCGTGGATGCAAACCCACACTGTGACCACAGTTAGCGTCTGGAGAACTTCAATGTCTGGGAAATATTCATTTAGGCTACACTGCTACTCTGCTCCATTGACAAAGACACTATGCGTTGTCTTTAGAGTTATTATACACTACGATTTCTGAGAATTATTTCGGAGACATTTGAGTTATCCAGAGATGTCCATGCTCCCATTTCACACCTCTATGTTAAAGTCTTACCACATCCAAGCCGTTTTGGATGGTTGACATCCCACAGTCTTCCTCAGTCTCATTGTTCAGTGTCACCATTGTGCCCTCTACCTCTAACTGATCTGGTTCCTCTACCTCTTCTTCTACCTTATCACTTAATTCAGCATCTTCTTCAACCTCTACCTCTGAATTGACTGATTCCTCAACCTCATTTAAAACCACTGCTGGTTCTTCTGTATCTTCCTATGAGAAGGAATGGGAGTGTCATGTTTGATCAAAATCAGATAAATAATCAGCAAACTCCAGCCACCATTCCAATCAATATATCCATGATCATACCTCGTTTCTAGTTTTTTCCTCAATGGATTCCTATGGATAAATAAGGTACATTTTATGAATGAAAACAGGCTGATGGAAAATAAAATGAAAATGGACAGAAATGTCCATAAAAGAAGAATAGACTGACCTGTTCTCTCATATAGGACCGTCTCGGTTTCTCCTCCTCCACCGCCTCTTCCTCCACTTCTCCCTCTCCCTCTCTCTGCTCAGCCTCTTCCTCCTCCTCCGGAGCGGCCTCCCCCTCCTCCTCCTTTCGGCAGTTCCGCTCTTCCGCCTCTTCTTCGTTGTCCTGGTAACGGCCCCTGCGGTCGACGGACCTCTCCTCCACAGTATTCTCCCCGCTGCCGTGGTTACCGTCATTGCCGGGGTTCTGATCCTTCTCTCGCTCCAGAGCTTCCATCAATCTTTTCTGCCTGCGCTCCTCTCGTTTGGCCATGCGCTCCAGCAGGGCCTGCTCATCATCGTCTCCTCCACCCGAGGAGGTCATAGAGGAGGAGGACACAGACACAGTCTCTGTCACACTGCGAGAGAGAGAGAGAGAGAGAGAGAGAGAGAGAGAGAGAGAGAGAGAGAGAGAGAGAGAGAGAGAGCGAGAGAGAGAGAGAGCGAGAGAGAGAGAGATATACGCCACAGTCAATTACACAGGCAATCACTACCACACAGAGAAACAAAAACAGTTAACCACTGAATTCGCTATGTGGTCACTGCTTCTGAAGTTAAACTACCACCACTCTGCTGGACATTCCCCAATATCTGGACACCACGAATATGGATTTCTCTTCGGCTCACATGGACATCAACAACGGGGGAAATAGCATTTCAGCTCCATTCCCAGTTCACACGTCTAATCAGTTTACCTCACCGAATCTTCTGGCTTCCTAGCTTGAGGTTGTTCTTTTATCCACAGGTTAGGTCCAACAGCGTAACTTAGTCCTACACGAAAGTTCATGGCTGCTTTTCTCTCCCAGAAACGTATTCAGTCCACATTGCACTGGCGACTAGCTACCTCCTTTGCCCAGCCTCATAGCAAGCTGACAGGGCGTCCATACAATACCGTACGTGGGTCTGCATCCAACCCTCCAACCACCTCACACATACCGACAGAGTATAATACAGGCTGACGACACCGTTTGGCAAATGTTAGCACAGAACCAAACACAATCAACAACGGGTCGGGTTACGCCCGATCACAGGTCGAGACAATCCCGGACTTGTTCGATAACCACAGGATATGGCTGTGACCTCACAGAAAGAAACCATTCTCCACTACAACAGTGCTTCTGTACTGGTGGATGTCAGAGCAGCCCACTACTTCCAGTGTCAACTGCTGTACTGACATGGACATGGTGTGGGGCGGACAGTAGGGTGAGCTATTTATGACTGATTGGTAGACAAAAGAAGAGGGTCTCTGTTTAAATGATGTAAGTCTACGTCTGCGATAATCTACTGTAAGACTCGCGCTTCTTCAACACTTTAGAAAGGGTACTAGCCTGGAGTATGATAGGGACCCACAGGGCACCTATTCCATTGAGAGAGTATACTAGAAAAAAGAACACAAGTGGATAGGAAAGGATAGGACAGCTGACAGGAAACCTGGATCTTCCGTGGACTTCCTCCAGGGATGGCCTGAGCTGCGTTCTAACAGCGGATGAGATCAGGGTTACACACCAAGGTTGTTATAGTTTCGTTATTAGATTTAAGATTTTTATTTGAAATTCAGTTTAGTTGTTTCAGTAAGTTTTCAGATCCACTTTACTCGTTTTTATTTAGTTCAAGTTTGATTTAAAAAAAAAAAATCGTTTTTCATGTCATTTATTTTCAGTTTTAGTTTAAGGGACAGAAAGAGGAGCCATTTATGTGTTTGGTGTGTGTTTTTTGGGATGTCAGTTCTTGCCACTGTGGTGCAATAATGCATAAGGGGATGGGTCAGGTCATAGGTTAGATTTAAAGGTAGACTCAGCGAGATGACGTAGATGCGCTAAGTAAACAGAGGCAGTGGGTCAATTTACGCAACAACCAGGAACGTTGAAGTGCAAGATTCTGGTCCCGTAGCTACCACATTGAAGCAGCGTGAAGTGTACCCATGCACATGTGCAGATACTCTGTGTGACCCTGTTAGAGCAAAGTCTTGCATCGTGCTCGTCTCAAATGACGCGCTCGAGCAGATCACTTTTGTCAAATCTTTCAATGTGTGCTGCATTCTGGGGATAAAAATGGTCCAACTTAGGGCCCCCTGAGTGGCGCAGTGGTCTAAGGAACTGCATCGCATGCAGTGCTAGAAGCGTTACTACAGACCCGGGTTCACTGTGGCCGGGTGTCCCATAGGACGGCGCACAATTGGCCCAGCGTCATCCGGGTTGGGGAGGGTTTGGCCGATGGGGCTTTACTTGGCTCATCGCGCTCTAGCGACTCCTTGTGGCGGGCTGGGTGCCTGTTGAACGGTGTTTCCTCCGACACATTGGTGTGGCTGGCTTCCGGGTTAAGCTGGCGGGTGTTAAGGAGCGCTGTTAGGCGGGTCATGTTTCGGAGGACGCACGAGTCCACCTTCGCCTCTCCCGAGCCCATTGGGGAGTTGCAGCGATGAGAAAAGATTGAAAATTGGGGAGAAAAAGTGGGTAAAATGCAAAAACATTTCTAAATGCATAAATTAACGGTTCAACTTCCGCCTACATCTTGACTGCATGTGATCAAAGGTCATGATGTTTCTGCAGTTGCTTCTCACCGACTTCATCCTGCAGCCATCGTCTGCATTGTGGGAGGCTCTATTGTCAACCAATCATTAGGCTGTTTTTGTTTGACCCACGCAAACATGACTGAAACAGGGACCAATTTGCCGTGATTTAATTACAGTTGATATATACAAATACATGTGATATTGAGGGTCTCTCTCCATTATTGACTGTACTAAGTGTACACACATTATATTATATTAGGATTTTATTTGTTTGGTGTGTGATATTGGGGATTAGGTACATGTTTATTTCGGCATTGTAAAGAAAGCCTTTTATAAACAATGGCAACACTGCTATGTTGATCTGAGCCTTGCTGTTAGAAAACCACATTAGTGTCCGACTTTCGGCTGTCGCAGATGCAACTCCCCCGACAACTCCCCCTCCTTGACTTTCGTCTACTGTCGCTTTAGCCTTACCAGTCAAACGCGCCAAATATCTGCTGTGCTGCTCTTGGCAAAGTCATCTTGCCTGCCAAAAAACTAAAACTGAACATTTGATTTGATTCGTTTTGGAGTCAAAGATAATAGTTTCTGTTATTCAGTATAATTTTTCAAACAGATTTGTTAATTATTTTATTTCAGTTTACTAAATTGTTTTTTGATGATTCGTTTTCGTTTCACTTTACTATAACAACCTTGTTACACACACATCCATTATTATAGGGGCAACTGGGTTCAAACCACAATCTCCTACGCACCACGACACTGTTAGCCCCTGAGCTAAAGCCTAGACATTGTGTTTGGGAGCTAACACAAGTCTTCAGGTCTTACCTATGGCTGTTGGTCATCCCCACGCTGTCACTGGGCTCCTCGCCTCCCATCCCTCTCATCCTCTCCTGACGCGCCCTGCGTCTACGCTCCCTTGCAGCCTCCTCCTCATCCTCATTACTACCCTGGAAGGCCATCCTGAGGCAGGGAGAAAGAGAGAGGAGAGAGAGTCAAGTAAGTCATTGTTCTCCAGATAATTCTCCAGTTATTTACAGTGCAATACAAAAGACTCACGGTGTCTTTTACTTGACTCACTGTACTCACATTCTACCCTGTTCTGCTCTGCTGAGCTCAGGCCACTGGTGCTGCTGCTGAGGTTTCACTTTTCACAGCCTGATGAAAACAGTGTCTGGAGATGTGGCTTGGCCAGCGATGAGAGGAGAGGACCCCGACTGTAACATGGCCGCTGGCCTACGCCTGCCTCAGCCCAGGCTCGGCCCATTGGAGGGGTGGAGTGGTGGGGAGCTGTAGTGTGTGAAGGGCCGTAGCGTGTACAGTGTCTGTGTGTGTATAGTGTGTGCACGTGTGTACAGTATGTGAGTGTGTTTTGCCTGTACTATGCTGGCCAGCCGAGAACTATACTAAGGCCAGATCACTGATCTCAACGCCCTGCAGTCTGACAGTCCGACAGGAAAGTCTCTAGCCCACAGATAGGTACCGGTCCATTCTATTTAGATTCATCTTCAATTTCATGAAACATTGGGAAAGCCTCTCCCATAAAAGGACTGAATCAACTTCTTATTTTCCCCGCCTCTGGTTTTTTTGTTGTTGTGAGAAGAGCTCCATTCCGTCTGCCTCTGTGTGATCTTCAAAGTCAGTGTCAGGCATCGGCTAAGCTAAGCAAACATCATATGGCCGCTTGGCAGTGCGTACTGCATGTTACTGAAGCATGTGCAGTTAACATGCTAAGCAGAGTGGTTTTATGGGAGACTTTACAGCTCGCGAACAGCAGGCTCTCCTGCTGGGTAAGCTGACTGAGGAATGTTGTTATAATTGAACACAGAACTCTGCTCACGCCCAAGCTAAACCTGGGGGGACAGTGACATCATGATACTGTATTCTCTCTCTCTCTCTCTCCATTTCATTCATTCATATATATATATATATATATATATATATACATACATACATACATACATACATACATACACACACACACACACAGGGTGTTTCTCAATATGCATACTACCATGCTCCATGCTCCGAGTTCGCTCTCTTTAGTACGTTCTTGGGAGGAAAACCAATGATAACGTAATTTTGAGAAGCACTGTGCACTCTCCTAATACTGCATTACCTTTGACCAATACAGACAAAACAAGATATCATTTGTCAAGATAATCCATCCACTTGACAGGTGTGGCATATCAAGAAGCTGATTAAATAGCATGACGATTATACAGGTGCCACTTGTGCTGGGGACAATAAAAGGCCACTCTAAAAATGTGCAGTTTTGTCAAACAACACAATCTGTAATAAAAGGCCCTTTGTGGGGAAAAACTCATTCTGATTGGCTGGTCCTGGCTCCACACTGCGTGGTTGAGTCACTCTTTGCTACTTTGTTTTACAAACTGCACTTGGGGATATAGCCAGTCATCTATGTGCAAATGTTAAAGATGAAGAGCAATTTTTTTACGTGGCTGCGTCATCTTACATCAACAATCCTGGGAATATTTTGGCTGAAGCTCGCATCGACGCGTGCTTCAAAACGTGTACAAACAAAGTAAGCATCTGAAAATTGCCCTCCGCGCTCATACTCCGACTGCCTCAATTTACGGACTTGTAGCACGGTAGTATGTATATTGAGAAACACACACACTCTCTTTCACTAGAATCTCTATTCTAACAGTCTAGTTCGCTCGTCATCCTTAACATTATGCACATAGATGACTGGCTATATCACCAAGTGCAGTTTGTAGAAAACAGAGTAGCAAAGACTGACTCAACCTCTGGAGAATAGAATAGTCCCAGAAACAGCCTAAATGTCATGGGAAACTGAGACAACAGCGTCTAAAAATGGATCCGACCAGTCCTTAGTGGCACAGCGCAGTTAGAATCACAGTATCTCAGGGTTGACGAAGCTTTATGAAAGTCCGACAAACTCTCAACAGCTTAGTTAGCATTCTTGTCAATCAAACGCTTGGCGCTCTTGGCTCTAGACTGTTGCGCCAATGAAGGCCCCAATGCAATATCCTCATTCCTTATAGACCACCTACCGCTTCAGTACGGCCTCTCCTCCCATCAGAGAGAGAATAGAGGGAGAGGTCTTATCCTATATTCAAGATAATACATCTTCCTATACAGTAGGAGCCTGAGAGTCCAGCCACAGCAATCACATTCAGGTAGGTCTCTCTCTCCCTCTCTCTCCCTCTCGCTCGGGCCATAATTGAGGGTGGCCTTTACTCGAGGAGTGCTTACAGTATAACTACGTTGACTGACAGTTAATAAAGTGCATTGCAAACTTTGGCTAGACAGCTTCCCTTGCAATGACATGTAAAACTTATGTCGGCCATTACATGAAGATGTTTTCCTTGTGGAGTAAATTCTGCAGCTGGAGGGTGAAGGTAATCGTTTTATTGCAAGTGTGTGGAATTTAACAGTAAACACTTCTGCATTTGTTTCAAATTCGAACAGAATTTGTTGCTGTCGTCCGTTTTTACAATGTGTACAATAAAGTTGATTTAAGCCTAATGTTGCATTCAGTTCCTGACTACTTGAGTAAGTACAACATGTCCAGTCACACTAGGCCCAGTCACCAAACACATTAGGGGAAAATGTTTCCAAATATTTTCTTTACGGCAAAATATCTCAGCAATGTCCGTGAAAACAACTTCGGAAAGCCCATGAGAAAATACTTCTTCACCTCCACTGGACTAAAACGGAGCGAGTGAGATAGAGAGCGATAGAGAGATTGAAAGAGAGAGAGAGAGAGCGCACAGGGAAGGGGGGGGGCGTGATTTACTGCCAGAACGGCTGGCCCATTCCCACGCTTCGCCCTGTCCTTCACTTTCTCCTCTAGGCCCAGAGAGAGAGCGAGAGAGAGCAACGCCATAGCCCCTATCCTGACGTTTACAGACATTCTAGAGACCTCTATCTTGTTATCAGTGCTCCACAGACCTACATACCTTTTATCTGCTCATCACCCACCTCTATAGCTGCTGCCCCTATTTCTGAGCCCCTGAGTAAGGACAAGTACAGCGCTTCCCATGGTGAGATTCCTGCTTGGGGCGTGGGTTCCTTTTGAGTTACAGCTTGACGTTATGGGTCATGTCAAGACACATTCGTTCGGTTTATATACATTGTGGGGCAACAACAACACAAAAAAAACTCCCCCAAAAATGGAGTGGGTGGGTCACAGGAGCACCAAAATGAGAGGGAACCAGACTGCTCCAACTGTACTGTAGTCCACCCCAAACATTCAGAGCTGGGCAGAGGCCCTAACAGATACAGACACAACAGATACAGAGTTTATGGTGCAGGCTGCCGGTTGGGGAGGGCATGTTTGGAACGGTCCATTCACTGAGGATGGGTGTTATTTCCTGGCCTCTTCCTGGCCTCCCTGGAGATCTGGCCTGCACACAGATGTGGAGGAGATGGGGGCAAAATGGTAGCTTCGCTTCTCAAAGGGCAGCAAACAAACACTGGCCTGCACAGAACTGTTTTGCATGTTGCCTAGGCTATGACATATGGTATAAATGAAGTAAACTGCATTGGGCTCTGTCACCAGAAACAAAAGGCGTGTGACATGACAGAACACAGGACAGGGTTATAAGGTTTGGGAACATTCCAACAGAATATTATTTTTTAAAGGGGACAAATAAAAACAGCACTCAAAACATTCCACTGTGTGTGTGTGTGTGTGTGTGTGTGTGTCTGCGTTACATTGTCATAGCAAAGTCCTGGTCAGTCACAGAGGACAGAGGACAGTATGTGAACTCCACTGTGCAGGCCACCAACCAGACAGCTTGAGATCCCAGCTGTATCATTGTATGTCATTTGTCACAGAGCGCAGTACAAAAGGCCCATTCAGGCAACCCCTGGGGCCACAGTGACCAGAAACACAAACACTGGTTTCTATACCACATTCTTTAGGGGAGCAGTGTGGATGCCTTTACATTCATTTGACTGATTAATTCCATCAAACTTTCATTCCAGTATGTACAGAGTAATAAACACACCCAGCAGAACTACACAGTAGATAGTGAAGCGGAGTCCACCTTGGCTTGGTAGTATCTGGCCTGCTGGTGATTAGGGCTGGAGCTTCACCTCTCCGTCAACAAGACAGATTGTTCTGTTCTAGACTGGGTCTGACACAATGCAGAACCACGAGTGCTGGGGAACTCCTAGGCCTCTCTCTCTCTCTGCGCGCGCGTGTACACACACACACACACACACACACACACACACACACACACACACACACACACACACACACACACACACACACACAGCCAGACAGACAGACAGACAAGAATCTTGGCTGACTGGGCTAAAGGAGGCGAATGGAGCTTGTCAAGCCTTCACCACCTGATGACGGTCCAATCTGGCTGAACCCCTCCAGGACTTTCAGACCTCCAGATTGCATTTACACGGGCTATACAGTAACCCAAGCATGCATGCATACCAGTGGAGGCTGCTGAGGGGAGGACGGCTCATAATAATGGCTAGAACGGAGCAAATGGAATTTCATCAAACACCTGGAGACCATGTGTTGGATATCATTCTACTCATTCCGCTCCAGCCATTACCACGAGCCCGTCCTCACCAATTAAGGTGCCACCTGTGATGCACGCACACACGTGCGTGTGCGCACACACACACACACACACACGGCCTAGCGACTATGAAACAGCTCCTTGTGATCTCTACTAGTAAACACTTATAATGTAAAAGTGTTTGGCAGCCCTGACTGCAGATCTTATTGTATAGACTGGAATGCTCTCACTCCTCTGTGTGTGTGTGTGTGTGTGTGTGTGTGTGTGTGTGTGTGTGTGTGTGTGTGTGTGTGTGTGTGTGTGTGTGTGTGTGTGTGCGCGCGCGCGCGCATATCTGTTTTCTTTTTACATCATATTTGGTGATGGTTGACTGGATTGGTCCAACAAGACAACATGTGTTTTTGACTTGTTAGATAAGGAGAGACATGGAAATATTGATTGTTACAGCATATTTGCAAAATATAGCGATTGAATCTTTTATCAATAACATGAGTGGGTTGAAAATCGTGCATGGTCCCGCCAACTGAAACCACTCTAACTAAATAAACAGACATGAACAAACTCCCACCATAGCTTACTACTCTTACTCTCTCATAGTCTGTATTTTCTACCAAATTCCATATTCTCCATATAATACAAACACTGTGGGATAATATAAATAATATAAAACACGGGCTTTATGACCTGTGGTGAAATATAACGACTGCATTAAGTTATCGTTCAATCAACTGGTGTAGAGCTGGAGCAATGAGGCGTAGGTACACGCCTAAAGGTACAACAATAGACGCCAACATTGCTACAGAGGTTTACATTTGTTGTACAACATAATCACACATCACAATTAAATGTATGAGATGATTGTATTCACTGATTAAGTTGACTGGGAAGAAGTGTTTTCTGTTTCTAGCCACATTACAGTATTTACAATTCAGGAGGACAGTGTCATAGATATCAAGTTTAAAAAATAAAATTAAAAAACACACAAGAAAAATGCTAGGTTAAATAGTGGACAGAACATTATTTTTTGCCCAGCCAGTTGGGTTTACGAACTATGATCCACCAGGTCAGATCAGAAGACTGGAGGTGTTGCTTTTAGATAGTTCTGTTTGGCCACCCGTGAAAGTAAATGTCATTCCGGTTAATCTGTTCTGTTGTATTGTCAACACATTTTCAGGGTGAGCACTGACATTTTTGTATCTTGCCAAACATACACTAACATAGTGTATGGCCTTACAGACTTGTTCAGTAGCTCCGGTCTGCAGAGAGCTCTTATCATATCTTCAGTAAATGTCACTGCCATATCGCTCAGTAAGGGATTGGACCTCCAGAGATACACATTTGCATATCCTATTGCCCATGATGCATTTTCATGTTTTATGATGTGTGTGGCCAGGTTAAATGACTATTGTTTGTAAGTATAATCGGAATAATAATCGGGCTAGTAACCGAAAGGTTGCAAGTTCGAATCCCCGAGCTGACAAGGTACAAATCTGTCGTTCTGCCCCTGAACAAGGCAGTTAACCCACTGTTCCTAGGCCGTCATTGAAAATATGAATTTGTTCTTAACTGACATGCCTAGTTAAATAAAGGTAAAATAAATACAAATAAATAAGGGATGAAGTTACCCAGACAGGCTGGGCAAACTAAGCTCCTGGAGTTAAGTAGCCTACTGCAGGGTTCTCCAACCCTATTCCTGGAGAGCTACCCTCCGGTAGGTTTTCACTCCAACCCCAGTTTTAACCAACCTGATTCAACTTTTCAACCAGCTAATTATTAGAATCAGGTGCGCTAGATGAGGGACGGAGTGAAAACCTACAGGACGGTAGCTCTCCAGGAACAGGGCAGGACAGCCCTGGTCTCCTGGATCCTTGCGCCGTAAAAGGAGACATGGTTGAGGTGATCCATTTGAGATGAGTTCAATTGAAATGTCTGGGCTTGTTACAGTACGTATTACAGTAACTCATTTGACTCAAGGATGCACAGAGGTTTTTTATACGAGGTCAACAGTACATTCTACCAGTGACACGATGAGAGACAAAGCAGAACTTATTGAGTCAGAGAGAGAACACAGCACAGGTCATCAGATCAGTGGTAGATTACTGCCTGCACGAGGAAGAGAGGAAGCCAATATTTGCTGAGTGATGTTTTTAAAGCCCTGAGGAGAGTCCAAACTATTTAAGGGTTGGCTCTCTGGTTCCAACTTGGCATGGAGATCACAGGGACCTGTAACAACCTGAGCCCAGCTCAAAGCCCTTTAACTGACTTCAACTGGGCTCTGAAGAGCACCGAGGTCATACGATCACAACGCTCGCTGTGTCATCAACACTCCCTCTGGACAACACGTGTCCCTCTGGCTGCATACTTACCGTTATGACGTCATGTTCAGAGTGGTATGTTTACGCAATAAGGCCCAAGGAGGTGTGGTATATGGCTAATATACCACAGCTTATGACTGTTCTTAAGCACGACAACGCGGAGTGCCTGGACACAGCCCTTAGCCGTGGTATATTAGCCATATAATCTCAAACCCCCAAGGTGCCTTATTGCTATTATAAACTGGTTACCAACATAATTAGAGCACTAAAAATAAAATGTTTTGTCATACCCATAGTATACGGTCTGATATACCATGGCTGTCCGCCAATCGGCAATCAGGGCTCGAACCACCCAGTTTAAACTGATAAACTCCAATGAGATAAAACAACAATATCATAGATATGTAAGTGTGTGTAGTTGTTGATGGACATGGAAGAGGTTTGAGGTTCAGAGGAGGATGAGTAGGAAGAGGAGGAGGAGGAGGAAGAAGGGATGTAGGAGGAGAGGGAAGAAGAGCAGGAGTAGAGGTTGGAGACGAGACGGAGGAGCAGGAGGAAGACGAAGAGGAGGAAAAGTAAGGAGAGGAGATGGGAAGAAGAGGAAGACGAGGAGGCCAGTCTTACCGCTCAGCCTCCAGGCGCATCTCCTCCCTCTTCTGCCTCCTGAGCTCTCGGCGCCGCTCAAAGTCGTCATCCATGGTTATTCCCTGCAGGATGACATCATCATCATCAACAACGTTGTAGTTTACATAGCAGACCACCATAGTCTCTGTGGTGGTCCTGCCTAACCTGCCTAAATGACTACCGACCCGTAGCACTCACGTCCGTAGCCATGAAGTGCTTTGAAAGGCTGGTCATGGCTCACATCAACACCATTATCCCAGAAACCCTAGACCCACTCCAATTTGCATACCGCTCAAACAGATCCACAGATGATACCATCTCTATTGCACACCACACTGCCCTTTCCCACCTGAACAAAAGGAACACCTACGTGAGAATGCTATTCATTGACTACAGCACAGCATTCAACACCATAGTGCCCTCAAAGCTCGTCACTAAGCTAAGGATCCTGGGACTAAACACCTCCCTCTGCAACTGGATCCTGGACTTCCTGACTGGCCGCCCCCAGGTGGTGAGGGCAGGTAGCAACACATCTGCCACGCTGATCCTCGACACTGGAGCCCCTCAGGGGTACGTGCTTAGTCCCCTCCTGTACTCCCTGTTCACCCATGACTGCATGGCCAGGCATGACTCCAACACCATCATTAAGTTTGCAGACAACACAATAGTGGTAGGCCTGATCACCGACAATGACGAGACAGCCTATAGGGAGGAGGTCAGAGACCTGGCCGGGTGGTGCCAGAATAACAACCACTCCCTCAACGTAATCAAGACAAAGGAGATGATTGTGGACTACAGGAAAAGGAGGACCGAGCATGCCCCCATTCTCATTGACGGGGCTGTAGTAGAGCAGGTTGAGAGCTTCAAGTTCCTTGGTGTCCACATCACCAACAAACTATCATGGTCCAAACACTGAAAATATTTGGCATGGGTCCTCAGATCCACAAAAAGATATACAGCTGCACCATCGAGAGCATCCTGACTGGTTGCATCACTGCCTGGTACGGTAATTCCTCGGCCTCCGACCGCAAGGCACTGCAGAGGGTAGTGCGTACTGCTCAGTACATCACTGGGTCTAAGCTGCCTGCCATCCAGGACCTCTACACCAGGCGGTCTCAGAGGAAGGCCCTAAAAATTGTCAAAGACCCCAGCCACCCCATTCATAGACTGTTCTCTCTGCTACTGCATGGCAAGCGGTACCGGAGCGCTAAGTCTAGGACCAAAAGGCTTCTCAACAGCTTTTACCCCGAAGCCATAAGACTCCTGAACAGGTAATCAAATGGCTACACAGACTATTTGCATTGTATCCCGTCACCCGCCACCCCCTCTTTTACGCTGCTGCTACTCTCTATCATCTATGCATAGTCACTTTAACTATACATTCATGTACATATTACCTCAAGTTGCCCGACTAACCGGTGCCCCCGCACATTGACTCTGTACTGGTACTACCTATATATACTGTAGCCTCGCTACTGTTATATTCACTGTCAGTTTACAGTTTTTTTTTTTTTCTTTACTTATCTATTATTTACCTAATACCTATTCTTTACTTAAAAATTGCGCTGTTGGTTAGGGCTTGTAAGTAAGCATTTCACTGTAAGGTCTACACCTGTTGTATTCGGCGCACGTGACAAATAAGGACATATGAGTTTATCACCATCCGGTACCTCTGTATCCTATGCTGGGTCATATTCATTAGGGCACGCAACAGAAAAACTAAAATAGGCGTTTCTTATTGGTAGGTAGTCCCTCCCTGTTTCATTCTGTTTTCTTCTGCTTGATGCGTAGTGAACACGACCCTGATGTCTTTCTGCTCTAGACCTCGATACAGGGATGCACGTTTGTGTGCCTACTACGATATTCACTACCAATACTAGCCGTAAAGTACTATAAAAACGTTGATATCTCTCCAAGCCAGACACACAGTCACATTTCACTATAAAAACTAAAAAACAAAAGGAGAAAGTGAAGGAATGAAGGAGGAGGAGCAAGGAGAAGAAAGTGTGTGGAAGAGGAGGAAGAGATGTTAGCGCAGGATGTTAACGCTCTTCACTAAAAATACCCTGGGTACGTGACCGAGGAGCGGGACCACCCAGAAGGTCCTTTAGCCTGTCATCATCAACCTACGCTCTTCTCTTACAATAACACAACTGTACACAACCCCAATCTAGCCTACTGCTACAGCTAACAGTAAAGTGCATTGAGTGAAAGGCTACAGTACTGTACCTTAGCAGTTGTGACGATTAGACCTTTAAATATACTGTATTCCCTCTTAAACCATTCCAGCCACTGCTTTATCCCAGCACGGCTACAACACAAAGAGTTCCTGCCGCTGCACACTCTTTCACCGGCTTCAGCAGTCAACAGAAAGGGCAAACGCCTCTTCCTTTCCACCTTCTACTCCTCCCCTCCCTCCCTCCCTCCCTTCCTCCTTCTCCCTGTTGCTGTCTTTTCCTTCTTTAACTCTACGTCTCCCCCCACCACACACACACACACACACACCAGCCCTTGTTCTCTCCTTCCCAAATCTCTACTACTTTTCCTGTTTTGTTTAGAGAGCTGTCAGTGGTTGGCTAGGATCAGATCTGGGATCAGTTTTAGAGAGGCAGGGTGCGTTCTTCCGGCTTGCTTCCTGAGTTGTGCTGTAGATCATGCTGGAGCCTCTTGCTCTGTGGCCCTCTGCAGCCTCACACAGTGAGAGGACCAAAAAGGGTCTCCCAACACGCACACACACGCGTAGAGGAAACACAAGGACAGGGGAGGTACGCTTTAAACAATACCCATCACTCCAAGGGCTAGTCCCTCTGTCCCTTTCTTTCCCTCCCTCTCTTTCTCTTTCTCTGTCTCTGTCTCTCTCTCTCTCCTCTCACAGACCCCACCTCCTCATTTTAACTAGAGGACTATCAGAGTCAAACTACGATGCCTGTGTGTTTCGGGCCAGATTATTTCCAACACAGCAATCATTTGCTCTCTACGTTTAGATACACTTACGCCATTTGCAGGAGGAAGAAAATTGCCACTTGGATTTCGGCAATTCGTACAACTGTAATTAGACAAAATGATAGCAATAACAAAAACACCAAAGCCATCACCAGCGTTAGTCTAATCACATACTTCCTAAAAGGAGCACTGGGGCTGAGAGCGCACTATTAGTATGACTATGATTTGGGGAATATTTAAGAATAATGATTTAGGCATAGATCATAATTTGATATTATATTCAACAGGATTTTGAGTTTGCCTGTGAGAGTGCAGAGCATTCCAGAGTATAGCTCTCAATAAAATGGAGAGATGTCAGTGTCGCACCGATTCCTTGAGGGGACCACCCATATTCCGTCAAAGCTAACATACACGGAGCAGAAGAATGGAGAGAGAGAGAGAGAAAGAGAGAGGGAGCTTCCTGGAATTACATCTTTCTGACTTTCCCTCTGAGGGTTTCATAACAGAACCGATTTTAGCCTGCCTCTCCCTGTTCACTGTAAACTATGGTCTCTCTCTCCACTCACTACCTCTCTCTCCTGTCCCTCTCTATCGACTGTAAATGAAGGGCTCTCTCTCTCCCTCTGAACTAAGGTCTCTCTCTCTCTCTTCCACGCTCACTCTGCTCTCTCGCCCACTGTAAACTCTCTCTCTCTCCCCACTGTAAACCGATTACTTTTTTCTCTCGTTCCCTCTCGGGCTGCCAGCTCCTGAGAGCTACAATGGCAATAATGAAACATTTACCAGTCAAATTAATGCTCTGCCACAACTCTCTGGCTGACACTACCCAGCGCTTAAGGAACATTATATTAAAAGCCATGTTGATGTTATCCAGACAACGCGAGCTTTATTTCCCCCTATCATTTTAGGACAGGTTTGTGTTAACACCACCCAAACAATGTGCCCTCTATTCACAAGGAGAGAGCTAGAAGAGAACGTGGCACCATTTCCATTCTTAGAGGCATTGCAATGTTAATATGCAGTGAAATGTTGATGTACTGTTTTGCTCTGCGAGTCCATAGAACATCGAGGCCTCTTTTTTCCCATGAGTCATTACTGTGACACACATTCATCTCAAAAGAGTATGCCTCGGAAACTATCTGAGGAATGCAGCGTTTTAAACTCTGATGTTAGCCTAGCGTCTTGAAAGAAGCTTTAAGTTACTCATTCACATGCCATTTTAAAAAACAAACTCCAGAAGATTCTTCCGGAGGACGAAGCGCTTTAAGTTGTTGGGAAGAAGAAAAAAACGTTGTCAAATGTAACGTTAACATTGGCAGGCCTGTCAGCAGATCACTTACACCCCCTTGACACTTCTTCGCCGGATAAACAGACAAAACGAGAGCGGGAGTTCTACTGGGATACAACAGCAGCTTTTAGTCCATCTTATCCAAAGATCGCCTGAGTCCAAGACTGATTAAAACACACAATATTTGGACTGCCACCCACCGACTTTTTGGCTGCAGCCGCTCTGGACGACTTGAGCGTGGGACTAAAATTAACTCCCGAGAAAAAGAGGCAGAACGAAAGAAAGACAGACAGAACGAATGAATAAAGAAAACACTGATCCCAACACAAACGTAGTCTACTTAGAATATATTCCAATATATCCTTAAACGGCACCAACATGCACCGTTTACTGCAGTGGGGACATGCGATTAAACATGGTCATGCTATGGGACTAAGGCTTCTACTTTTGGCATCCCAAGGAATGCTCTGTTCTTTTCCCTTTAAGAGAAGAGAAGAAGAGGAGGGGATTGTGGGCTGGCTCCCACCCTCTCAGCTCCCTGGCTCTGCCTGTACCTGCAGGTAAAGCGCAAGCAGTATGCACATTGCCATGGTGACCCAGGTGTGAGGGTTGGCCAGGTGTGGTTGGAGGGAGGGAGCTGGGAGATATAGAGGTATCCCAGGTATCTGCCATGTCAGTGCAGGGCTGGCACAAGACCCAAGGATTGTGTGGCGG
The DNA here is from genome assembly GCF_901001165.1 of Salmo trutta. NCBI lineage: Eukaryota > Metazoa > Chordata > Actinopteri > Salmoniformes > Salmonidae > Salmo > Salmo trutta. The sequence continues at coordinate 33,182,981 of NC_042964.1, forward strand.
GAGCCGAGAGGGAAAGGGAGAGCGAGGCTAGGGCCAGGCATCCTTCACCTCCTCTCTCTCGCTGGGGCCTACTCATTAGGAGATGCTGGAGGAATGTGAGCTATGTGCTCTTTGCTCTGGCCCCTGTCTGGGCCTCTCAGGTGGGGTGGAAAGGTAGGCCGCTGTCACTCTTACTCACTGTCAGTCTATCCATAGGCTACTGTGAGAGCCTGGAATGGCCATGTACAAGAAAAGTCTTCGTCACAAGCGTTGCCATTATAATCACCCTCATCAGCTTGATCATCACCATCTTGAGTTCACCATATTGTAATATAATCGAACTATTCCATTCAATTCCTGACAATGGCATGCATTATCTGAGTTACAGATTCATGCAGCAACAACAGTATCCCTGATTCCCTGTCCTATGGTTAGAGACATTAATCATGTCTGGCTCTGGCACTGACAGACAGGGACGGGGAGGGAGGGAGGAAGGGGGGAAAGGGTGAGCGAGAAGCTGCCCGAGGGAGGAAACGGGAGGCGCACTCTCACCTGGAGAGAGAGAATCTGAGCACCGGTCAGTCAGTCTGTCAGTCACTCCAGCCTCGGCCTGTTCCACGTTGAGGAGGGGGGGGGGTCTTAAATCTGTGTGGAAAAGGAGAAAGCTGTTAATACTTCATTCCATGCCATTCCCCCCCAGGATGCTACTCACTTAATGAGTTCCAATGAAACCGAGTGATCAAAGGGCTGTTTCTGTTTCGAGGCCCAGTTCCGTCAGTGAGTGTGGTGCGAGTGCCAAAACAGAGAAATCTATCATTCTAGACTATGACTTTGACATTCCCCTGGGTCAGGTCAACCCAACCGAGCACCTCGACTCCGTCTGACTGGCTGACTGGGAGTCAGGGCTTTGTCGGTCTGTCAACGCTGTAGGTGTGTCACCTCCTAATCCCGGTGCAGTGTCATTTAGGTGGTGAGCCAAAATCATATTACACTGATCTCAGACCTGCTGGAGTAGAACCTATTGGTGTGATGTTTTATGGTGGACTCGGGTCTTAGTTCAGGTCTGTGTGTACTTGTATGTGTGTTGACTGTCTGTGTCTGTGTTACGGTGCAGTAGACCAGCTAATGGCCTGTACAGTAATGAGACTGTACATCGTCCCCTCCGGAGCTAAACTAAGCTCTGCACAGTGTAACAGTCAATCCTTGTTAGTCAGGTGACATGCCAGGATTCCCCATTCCCACCCAGCAGTGTTTATACAGGAGCCATTGGGACTGTCTCACAGTCACACAGCCTGCACTCTGTCTACTCATACACAGAGTAGAGAAACAGAGCACAGTTTAACTGTAGTTGATATCATGGTCTTTTATATGCAGACTGACTGACTGACTGCAGACTGACTGACTGACTAATGCTTTGCAGGTGCTCAAGGGGCAGTTTGAGTTTGAGCAAATGCTAAAAGGATACCTGTAGGGGTATGGGTATGTATCCAAATGTGGATAGCAATGCAGAGGGCAGAGAAATGTTCCATCTCTGAGAACATCTGGGAGTGTGTGTGTGTGTGTGTGTATGTACGTGTGTGTGTCCTGTCCATCGCCACCTGTAATGATGTGTTTGGAAGAGGTTGTCCTCCCTTGGTCCCGTTCAGCGTGATCTGCCTCTCTTCTCACACGTCGGGCCCCTGGCCCCGCCTCGCCTCGGGTCCATTAACACATTTACTGCCTCTGGCCCAGCCCAGGCTGTGAACCGCGCCAGGATGTGGCCACATAAATTCACTGGAGTATTTGGCATGGGGGAGGCCATGATTTCTGACTCTCTTTCTCGTTGCCGCTCTCTCCCTATCCCCCTCTCTCTCTCTCTTTCCCCCCTTCTCCCCCTCTCCTCGTCTGTCATGGTACAGACACTGCTGTTGGACCACAAAGGCATGATCAGACCAGCTGCTGACTACGTGCTCATCGTGAACACTGGGAGAATGTGAGGAGGAGGAGGAGGAGGAGGAGTGTATGGCTGTGTGCATGTGTGTGTGACTGCACATACTTCCACCCTTAAATACGGATGCCAAGGGAATGTCAGCCAACTCAGCTGACCTGAGGACAGATCTCGTGGTGTCAGAGTAGAAGACTTTAGCTGGGACACATCTTTCTTTGGGCAGGATATAAGGTGGCCAAAAGAGTCTGAGCTCAGATTTGTTCAGCTCGATCTCAGTACCATCTGCTTCATATGTTAGGGCTCTATCCGCTCCAGAAGAAATTCATTCCGCGAGATGTTTCGTTTAGCTCTAATACGGAAGAATCCGTCAAATGAAAGCACTATTCATAGAATAGTGGAGAGCTGAGAGCCCATTGGAAATAACAGTATAAGGACTGACTAAACTGGGCGAGTGACTGGGTAAGAATCTGCCTGCCATGCCTCCTTGAATTCTTAAGACGCACCATCATTAGCGACTTAGTCTGATGATCACACACAATCCCTCCCAAATCACCACAGATTGCTATTGTGCTGACTTTGGCTGTCAGATTGAGAGGAGTGAGGGGAAAATATTGGGGCTAAAAGAAAAAGAGGTCTAAGCCTTTGAGTTTCCACTTGGGGATGAAAAAAGGAGACTCCTGCATGCATTCCCAGACAACGGTTTACAATTCCTGACACATCTCCTTGCCCAGTGATTCATATTCTGACTGACTGCTAGCTATAGCCTAAGGTTATCTGTAACAGCTCACAGCTGAGAATCCATCACTGAGACACACTGTAATCATCACAGGCACAAACTGATCCGAAGTATTACTGGATGTTGCTGTCCAATCAGTGTGGTGCTAGACAAGGTTCTTTCCCTGATATGCTTGACGTCTCAGTTACTAAACGTAGTGTGTGATGTAACATTTTCGTCAAATTACTCACAGTCACGTAACCCTTTTTGGGAAGGGAAAAAAAGCCCCCGAATGCCTTACATTTCATCACTCTGATGAGAGATTACAAATTATGCCCCATGATGGAACATTGACACATGTCCCGATGCCAGTGTGATTAACTTGGGTTTTTCAGCATGGCATGTCCTATTGGTGTTTTAAATAGAGCAGTCATTACAATAAATCTATTTTTACCCTTCTGGTTTGGTCCCATACATGGTTCTGGTCCCACACACATCTCCTCTTTCCCCCCCCCCCCCCCCAGAGAGGCCTTCCTATGTCAGCAGAGACAATACACCCACCACGCCATAGTTAATTCCCATCATCATGGGTTGAACCATCAACCCTAGCCCAAAACTCAGTCCAAATGAGATGACTGCCAACAGCTGAGAAGAGTGGACAAAGGAGGATGTCAGTAAAACATTATCTTGCTATAAACACTGTTTTAAGAGAGTCATTTGCATCAGGATTAGTTTATACAGGGCACCCTAAATCACATTGTAAAGACGCAGGTAGTTTCAGAACGACGAGCAACTTCAGTACATGAGATGAGGCCTTTTCTGCTGTCCTCGTTGTGTTTTAAAAGGCTTGTGCTGTGCCTTAACGGTGCATTTTCAACGTCGGATTCCCAATCAGCCCATATCAGAGCAGCACGGCCCAATGAGAACAAATCCCACACAAAATAGGGATGTTTTTTTTGTACACCATCAAAAGGCTACTGCTCACTGGCTGTACTCCATATGACCAAATATGGAAGAAAAAAAAAGCTCCCTTTCCCGTAACATAACTGGGAGAGAGAAAAATGTTTCTAGCTAACATGCTGTGCAGTGAGATACAGGCAGCTCTCACACTCATAACATACTGACCACAAAAGAGTGGGGTTAAAAGGGCCAGGGTTCAAATAGTACTGGGTATTGTTGAAGTACGTTGAGTGTTTGCTTGAAGTCTGCCTGGCGTGCCAGATGGGGTGGGGTTTGCACTTTTGGGGCTAGTCCACAGTGGTTCCACTGCCCCAGGCAAGCTCAATCAAGCACAGTTAAACTATTTGAAAGATTTTAAATACAATTTGAATCCGGGTTTGGTTAGGGCTGGCTGTATCTCTAAGCAACATGATGGATGATGCTGTCTCTCTGGTGGCATCTCTGGGACAGTGCAAAGTAAACCCAGAATATTATTAGCCTGGCTTGCCCTAGACCACATTGTGTGCAACTCTATATCTTTGTCTGGCTGGATCTCTATGGTACAAGCGTGTGTGAACCTGTGGTAAAGGCTGACTCCGTTTTAAGCCAGTAGGGAGTTGAAAATACCTAACCTTTCTTTGTTCATTTTTAGAAAAATATACATTTTCCTCTTTCACGAAAGTGCTTGCATTCTGCACTCTAAAGCCGGAAGGACTGTACCGTAGGTTACATTCCTCTTGGCTAAACAGTCTCAATCCGAGACGTCTCAGCCCTGCGCTGCAGTTAGAAACCGTTTGTTTATCAGCCCCCAGACTATTTGGTCTCTGACAAATGCCTGCCACTATTGTCAATCAAAGAAGATAACCAAACGACGGGCCAAGAGGAAAAACAGTCAACTCAGCAGTAGAACAAAGCAATAAAGAAGCTCAACTTCGCTTTTTTTCTCTCGTATTTAGTCAACATGGAGTGGTTTTAACTTTCGGGCATGTAACCTTTGAAATAATACATCAAGAATCTAGTCCAAATATCCAGAACGTCAACTCATCTCAATAAATGTCTGCCTCAGGTTAGCGTTTTTCATCATGAATATTGTTCTGGAGGCAGTTCTGTAGAGTGGTCACTAGCTGGCACAGCCACAAAGTCATACCATCTGATCTGAAACCTAACCCTAACCATAACCACACTGCTAACCTTGAATTAAGACCAAAAAGAAAATAATACAAATCCAGAATTTTTACAATATAGCCAATTTTGACTTTGCAGCTGGCCTATCTAGCGGAAATCGCACGGTTCTGTCTCCAGGACAAGATTCATGACAATAAATGTCAACCTGCGCTCTTGACACAGGATATCAACAGCCTTTGTCTCGTGTAACTCCACTAGGACATACAGCACACTAACTGTCTCCATATTCTTTCTATACCGACGTCGGTATGAAGCCACTCTGCAGCAGTTTGACAGAAGGGGTGAGGGGGTGGGTGGGGGGGTACTGAATGAATCATATTTAGTGGACAGGAAACTCACTCAGTGAAAACACACTCACTCACGACCGGGGACTTTGACGAATGACTCTCTCACCCCACCTTTTCAGGAGAAAGGCTTCCTCTTCCTTCATCCTGTCTGCGTCCCAAATGTCACCTATCTAGTGCACTTCTTCCAAAGTAGTGCGCTATGTAGGGAATAGGGCGCCCTTTTGGGACACGTCCCGTTCGTGACAACCCGCCATCTTGACACCTGCCGTCTTTTAGTAGAAACGCCCTCCGAACGGGCCCTGAACCACTCCTCAACAGATCATTCATCTGAGGTTCACTGACCAGAGAGAGTAGCAGGGTGTAGCAAGGCAGGGGTGTTGACACCTACATGATGTGTTTTACTCAAAGCAAAGCACTACTGATGCCAGTACAACCAAAAGGTCTGAATCTGCTACTCTGGTATTGCTCTCTGTCTGCAGTTTGGGGGCCACTCGGGACGGGAGCACATCCTGTACCAAAATAGACCTGTGTGTCACTAGAGGCCCCATAGTAGGGGCCCTTACTCATGTATGGAGCATGAGCAAGATGGAACATGATAACATAGTGAAGCGTAAGTAAGTCCCCACCAAACCGTCGATCCGAGGCATTCCTAGTCGATCGCCAAACATTTCTAGAAAATAATAACAATAAAGCCAATCATTCCTACATTTTTCTGTCTCGCGCTGTTGGCAGTAGGTGGACTTGTTTCAGCTGCCCTGCATGCCGGGTAGGCGAAGTGTTCCCATTTTTACCATTTCATGTGTCTGAAGGTACAAACTCCGCTTACTCCGCGTGCCCAGTGAGCAAATCAAGCGCACCTATAGGCCTACCGCTAGCCAATCGGATTGCTCAGATCATGTGTCTTTCTGCAGCTTCCTTGAGCGTACAGCAAAGTAAGTTGATACTGTGATTTCAAAACATCGAAAACTATGACTAGAGAGAGACTGTCAACGAATACAGCAAAGAGCTTTCGTTTTTATGAGTGAGTTAATGTTTAACTTCATACTCAGCAGCACTGTCAACACTTTTTTATAAAAACACTGCTATATCCCATAAAATGCGCTTCTCCACTTGCGCTGCAACCAGCAATGCAGCTTCAATGAATGAGTAGCAAAGTGTATCTATAGGCTTGCGTTGTTGTTATTATTATTATTATTATTAGCAGCTTGTGTCTTTTTTTAAATCAAGGAATATTTCACTTTCTCAGAGATAATGCAGTGTGACTCGAGTTTCGCCGCCAGCTGGAATACGGTCGCCCCTTTTTGGTCAGTCTTAGCTGAGGGACGAGAGCTGAGGGACGGTCCGACTGTGAGATGCTCTCCCTCCGCTGAGACTGACCAACAAATCCAGACACCATCAGTCCAGTAAAATAAAGAAAGCACATTATTTATACCCACTGAGCTGTGCCTCACAAGTAATACAACAAGATCACACACCTCGAGTTTTGAAATATACTTTGAAAATTGTCTGAGAAGAACGACATTGGCAGGCAATTCAAGCGTAGCCAATATGCACTGATAATGTATTGGGCCTATAGCCGACTACAGACATAATTTCTACAGGGCTCTTTTTAATGTTGCATACGTTTTTTAAGTCAAGTTTTTAAAATAATTCTGAGCCGTAGATCTCGGTCTTCCTTATGACTCAGAAAGTGATCTTGACTCAGGCAAGTTTGGGGACCACAGGCCTATACAGTACATGTATAGCATGACAACGTCACAAGAGTTGTCTACAGTATACAGCATGGGACCATAGAGGCTAGAATGTCCCCTGGTAAGCAGCTTATTATAGTTTGGGCCCCTATTCATATTCAATCTCCCATATGGTACATACATAGTGAATCACATAGTGAATCTTTTAGCTCGACAGGACAGGCACTCAGCCACCAGGCCTACAGACCAGTGTTCCTGCTGTAATCCCCTCTTGATTTGACAAGAACAAGGCATTTCAAACACAGCCTCTTTAAGGGTCCCAGGGTATCTGGGCTGAGCTGCTCAATTTTCTCCACATAATTATTATGACCCAGAGCAGTGGGGAATGGACTCAGACAGACACCGTATCTGTCACGGCACCTGGAACACATGTTCTGGAACATACAAATGTATTTCTCATAAAGCCCTGAGAAGTTCCTGATGTGTCTTGTAAAGAAAAAAACAAGTATCGTACACCAAAACATTTCTGACAAGTTTCCCCTAAAAAAAACGTAATTATGTTTTGCGGAGATTGAGAGACCCTTCGATTGCCAGAGAAAAAAATGTGGCTATACTTTCGAGAGAAGGAATTACTGGAAAAAAAGATGAATGAAAAGATCTGACTGATTTATGTGCCTGGTCTGTATCACAGTTGGAGAAATGCCTTCCTGTCATGCCTTACATGGAAACATACAAGCAGCACGAGCCGCAACGAAGCCATGGAGCAACCGCTTACACACCAGGAGAAGCTTGTGAGGCCTGCTCAGAACATGACACAGACACTGACAGATGTTTGTGTATCGCCTTTTTTTCTGTCTGTGTATACCCAGGGGGCCGTGTTGCCCCACAGAAAATTGGTACTATGACCACTGCCTCAGAATTACACATTTTACCTCAGAGCATACATTTTCATCAATCCGATCGTTTAGCCACGCGCAAATCTGTAAATCAGGCTGCGGAATGTGCTTTCTGAAGTGTTGCGCAAGGATATTCAAGGGTATTATGTGACAAGAGATCTTTCAAAATAAGGGGCCTGTTGCATTCCTGGGAAGAGATAGGAGAAAGATAGAGGAGAGAGCATGAGAGAGAGAGCACGAGAGAGAGAGCACGAGAGCACGAGAGCATGAGAGCACGAGAGAGAGAGAGAGAGAGAGAGAGAGAGAGGGGTGGGAGCTAGAGAGAGAGAAGATTAAGATTCTAGCTCTAGCACGATGACCTCACCGAGGGCTATTACTCTGAGTGGACGGGAAAGGTGGAGAGGTCCAGCATTTAGGCTACTTCGAGATCCCCTTGAGAAAACATTTTGGTTTGTTTAGTGAACAAATACGTTTCAAAAAAAAATAACTGTCAGGATAACTGATTATAATGGAGCTCGTTGTGACGGAGTTTGGAGCTTTTAGTTCTGATGGCTGCCGGCGCCGTTTTTGTTTCGGACGAAATACGAGGAAGAGATAGCGGACGAGGCCTGTTGCTCTTTGCGTCCAAGCGTCACTCAGCAGGCCTGAGCACATCTGTATGGGGGGAGGGGGGGGGGGGTCACTGCATTGGAGCTAAAGGCAAGGTGTAACACAAAGGGATGTGTTCAGTAGCAGTACAGACTGATGAATGGGAGTGGAAACCGTGACCAGAGACAAGGGTTAATTTATCAGTCAAGCTCCTCTCTTCCGTAAACTCCTACCCGTTGAGGTTCTCAGTGCACTGCTAAAACCATGGTCTTAACTGTGACGTGACGGATGTAACGAAGCTGCCCTCTGGTCAAGTCTACTTCCCACCACCGCAACCAAATCCCTCTGTGAGATATCCGTGAGGGAACCGGGCCATTCTAAACCGTCCACTTCATTTTGAAGAGCCATATCAACAACACCACCATCTTAGACCGAAACCAGGAGTCTCCTATTCCAACCCTCTTGGTGTTCTAGAGATACCTTGCTTACGACGCAATGTCTAGGTCTGTCTGTGTGTAATAAATATGAACGTCTATACAGTGTGTTTGCCTCTAGTGTAAATATTGCTCTCCTTCGGACTCTGAGCCTGCAGCTAGCTCAGTGGAAGGAGAGTGTGATATAATTGGAATCGATAGTGGTGAGGTTCAGCTCCTCAGACCATACATTCTTGTCTGAGTGGAGAGAGGAGAGAGGAGACAACCCTTCTTGTGCCTCAATAGGCTACACTATTAGAGATCTCGTTTCTGTGCATATTTCTGCTGGATGCTATTATTAGCGTCGCAGAGGGCCAGCGGTCTGTCTGAGAGGGGTTGCAACTCTGTGTGCCCCCCCCCCCCCGAGGCGATAGTGGGGGCCAGAAGCCATTGATCTCCATAAAGCACAGGTATATATATATATATATATATATATATATATATATATATATATATATATATATATATATATATATATATATATTCTCCTAGTCCTGTCTGACAATGGGCCCCATCCGCACGCAACCTCCACACACAAACAAAACAAAATCTCAATAGATCTCAGTAGCATAGCCGTTTTTGTCAGTGAAACATCTTGAGCGTTGGCAGTTTGTTAAATTATGTCAACTCAGCGGTGCTTGTCTGTCAGGACAGAAGGCCGTTCCTTCTCTTCTTCTCCCTGTGGCTCTGACTTCTGACTCTGCTGCCAGGCATTCCAGGAAACACTAGAGCTCTAGGAGCCATAACAAAGCACTCACTCTGTCTCTTTCTCTTCCTCCTTCACTCTTTCTCTTACTACCCCAGTCTCTCTCTCTCTCCCTTCTATCTTTCTTTCCCCATCTGCCCGTCTCTCTGTTTCTCTCGCTCACTGTCTCCTCTCGCTCTCTCTCCCACTACTCTTTTTATCTCTCTCTGTCTTGTCCAGTCTTGGAAGCCTCATGGTTAGTTTTCTCGTGAGTGCCTTAAGTATTTTTGTATAACGGCGCGTTGCCTCAGTTATACAATTTCAAGACTATAAAGTATTTTTACGTGACTACTGATGCTACATCACTGACACAACTCTAGGTAAGAACACTACTCCTCTCTTCAACGTGAGGTGACTTTTACTGCCAAACAAAGGATAAAATTCAGCTTTATAGGTTAATGCATGTTATTGAAACCGTCTAATTCCTAAATCTATTAGAATAACACATCTCAGACAACCATGAAATTGTAAATAATTAAGTAGTCGGTTTAGGAGAGTGCTCAGGTTCGCTTTATAGGGGTTCGTTCGGTTTTAGCTAATGGCAAAATTGGAAATGAGATTACTCTGTAAACTTAAGTATAATGGGTACAAATCCGAAACCCCCCAGGTTTCTTTTCTGCTAGTAATCTGCTCCGAAGGAAAACCATCTCATTTTCACATGATACCCATCCACCTGTGCCACACACACACACACACACACACACACACACACACACACACACACACACACACACACACACACACACACACACACACACACCTTATTCCCTTCCAGTCTGTTCCCTCTGTTTATGTATTGAACCTGAGTGACTGGTATTTCATTTCGGATGGGCTCAAACCCTGGGCCAGGCAGGGGTGGTGTACTATTACTGGCCATTAACTTTAACCTGAACTAATGGCTGCTTATTATCCAAGGTGGTCCCCCAGATGTCTGTCATAGTAAACGGGTGGCACAGAGCTTCAGGGCCCAGACCAGTCAGACATCCTCTCCTCTGTCCTAGGGAACCTGCCAACCCGGGGCAGACATAGACACAGGCCTCCCCCTAACAAGCTATCATTGTTCTACTTTTTCCTGTGTTTTGTTACTCAGCTGCTGGGTTCATTAAAGCAGGGCTTAATGAGGCCTGCCAGCTTGTCACCCCCAGCCCTCATCTCTCTTCTAACCCTCACCCCTAGTGCACAACCCTATCCATCCCAAATCTCCAACCACATCAACCACACCCCCTTCTACCCTCCTCATCCAAACCCTCTACCCTACTCGACTACCTCACACCCATCCACCAAACCAACGCTTTAATCTACTCCCATCTCACCCAACGTCATACACCCATACCCCTCTTCCGTCCCCTCCTCTCCCGAAACCTCCACCTCACCCAATCGCATGTCTTCAATCTATTCAACCCATCTCACTCAGACAGTTAGCCTTGTCTTATCTTAGCTAGCTAGCAGAACGCTCCTCCTCATGAAGACCTGTCTGCGTTCATCTAATGAGAGGAGAGGCATTAGCGCTAACAGGCCTGTAATTAAGAAGCGCTCCCGCTCCATTAATGAGCGTGCTCACTTCGTTTAGTCTAACCGTGCATTGCGTAAATAAGCAGCGGGGGCCTAGCAGATTTGCTCCATTGTCTTTGGGTAGCCTAGCATCACACTTGTTAGCGAGTTGCTTGCTAAGAGTTGTTGTTTTGTTGACATAGTGTCCTCATCTTGGCATGTGTGGAATTGACTGACTGCCACTTCTTTTTGCATTTCAATTTGTTAGCCGGTTTTCTCGATCTGTCAGACTATTGCTGCTACAGATTGGGTCTTGTTCCATTAAATAATTAGGCCTACTCATCAATTTATCTTTAACTCAAGATGGCCGCCTGTTAGGCAGAAGGGTTGATTTTCAATAGTAGTACTTGTCAAACTACTTCACCATACTTGAATCAATGAATCAGATATCTTCCTACAAGTGTACGCAGGAGAGTTGAAACCCAGCATGAATCCGAATCTGTCCCTTCTTAGCAGAGTTTTGGCTAGCACCTCAACAACCATAAGCACCAGACCCGTTCCCCTAGACCTGGGCTGTTTAAAAATAACATGACTGATGGTTTCTCCCAGTCACCTTGAGCAGGTCTCTCATGAGGTAAGACATTCTCGTTTGCCAGCCTCTCTCCCTGCAGAGGAGCTCTGATTAAAACCCTTTTCAAAAGGCAGTGGCTACGTCCCAAGTGGCACCCTATTTCCTCTATCGTGCGCTACTTTTGATTAGAGCCCTATGGGCCCTGGTCAAAAGTAGTGCACTATTAAGGGAATAGGGTACCATTTAGGACTGAGGCAGTCCACCTGCCAGCTCCATGTTACCCAACAGGGAAGTGAATTTATGAATTACCCAATACTGAAATGATTCCAAACTAACAAATTCAAGCTGGGCTCGGGTCTCGCACAGTACTGTATATGGATGAAGGGGCTACTTACATTCCCCTTTCTATGAAGTGGGGGAGAAGTCTTTGGCATTATTACATGCCAGGAGAAAGAGTGAGAGAGAAACACAACACACAGTAATGCGCACACACACACACACACACACACACACACACACACACACACACACACACACAAAATAACTGCTATATCGGGGATGGATCCTCCATGTCAGCCATTTTCGATGATTTGATCTCCAGCTTTAATCAGATTTCATTGCCTTCCTCTGTATGGAGCAATGACATGTGAAGTGGAAAAGAAATGGAAGATCTGCTCGCTGCTCCGCTCCTCTCGTTGCTTGGAATACATTCCTGAGCAACCCTCAGAGGCTTATATGTCAATGCCGGAATATGCTTCTGATTACAAGGGAGAGACTACACTCAATAAATGCACTCTTAAACAATTACTACTGCTCCTAATACCAGCCAGAACACAGACCCCAGACCGGGCTGGCTAATTCAGGTGGATAACATTACTGGAGACAATTTGAAGGTCTGCACCTTTAAAACATAACATTTGGCTCCAACAGGAGAAATGGCAGCGGTCATCGCTTCGGATTGCTGCTGTGCTGTGCAAGGGAGTGTTGTCCAAAGCTGTAACCCTGATCCAGACAGGTCAGAAGGATCCAACTCAGTCTAACTGTACTGATACCATAGTTCCAAAGTCACATCTTTTGAACTGAAGCGGCACAATCAACGCAATGAAGCGACAAAGCTTGTTACACCATTTGTTTTTAAAGGGTAAACTACATACTGACTTAGATGGTCTCCCACTAAAGTGTTACTCAAAGTACAGTAGTGTTACAACTAGCGCTGCACATCAGCATCCTGTGTCACACCAGTCAGAGCCTAGATTTGTGTGACACACAGATGAGTAATATCCTCATCTCTCGTGTGCTCTCACAGTACGGAGAGTCAGCAATAAAGTGCAGAATCCTGTCTCCAGAACCCTACGCCTGCATAACTCGAGGTCTCACAGACACACAAATCTTCCATTGATGTCAATCGGAGAACTCGATGACGCAAATCCTCCAGTTTCTCGAATGAAAAAAAAGGTACAACTCTGCGTGTCTGAGCCTGAGGTAAATCCAACGGTTGTATATGAATGGTAAAATCCCCGTGTTACCTAAGAGCCTGATTCCTCCAGCTGCTGTGTCCCATGAGAGCCAGCATTCATCATGAAATCCCCACACTCCCCTTCGCTCTCACCACCTCCACCATCCGTACAGTACCACACACGCCCGCACCCACAAATTATTATTAAGTAACTGGTTCCAACACAAGAAAATCTAGGCAAAAATTCAGTAAACTTAAAATGATGCGTTTGCTAAAATGTTCATTCAACTAGAATTTTTTTTTTGGGCTGTGGAACTATTTACACACACACTGCTTTTAACATACATTTCCGACACACATTGACATACACGATTACATTGTGCATGTTCATTTGTACAGTAATTAATATTCAACATTTTCTCACCTGGGATTTGAGCTGACAACTATTCAGTTCACAGCGTTCTGATCTTCCAGCTGCGCCACCATGTCTGTGTCAATAACTGATTTCACCTGTATTGCTACACATTGGACTTAAAAGTAAACCTCAGATCTGTTAAAAGGACACTGAAGAAAAACTATTTTTATTTATCATAGTGATTAAGTGATTAACATTAAAACAAAGTAATATGCCCCAACAATAACCTTACAGAAAAACCAAACATTGCTTAAATATGTAAATCAAATCAATAAATGAGAGAATAGTCAGATTAACTGATCATTAACACAGACATGGTGGCATAGCAGGAAGCTCGTACTGCCATGAACCAAGAGATTGTGAGTTCACATTTTTTATTTAACTAGGCAAGTCAGTCAAATTCTTATTTACAATGACGGCCTACCCCGGCCAAACCTTAACCAGTGAGGTCATGTGTTTGGAGATGGAGAGAGAGTCTATGAATAGCGACACGAGTATGAGGGAACAGACGTGTGTGTGTGTGTGTGTGTGTGTGTGTGTGCACGCCTGTGTCCTAGGTGAGGCCATGTTGAATACTAATTACTGTATAAATGAACGTGCATAACGTAATCATATGTGTCAAATATGTAAGTTGAAAACATTGTAAGTTAAAAGTAACAAGTTCCACAGCCTTTTTTAGGTAATCATTTACAAAAACAATAATAATTTCTTGTTGAAAGAGTATATGAGACAAATTGAGGAAAGACATAATTTTAAGTTGACAGAACTTTTGCCTACGTTTTCTAATGTTGGGCCAACTAAAAACGTTAAGTTCAGGTAACACTTTGACTGAAAAGTTGAGTAAACACAAAAAAAGGCTGTGGAACCAGTTATTTAATAATAATTAGTTGAAACAACTAGATTTGCGGGTGTTTTATTTTTCTAAGTGCGCACACACACACACACACACACACACACACACACACACACACACACACACACACACACACACACACACACACACACACCTGTTCCCTCATACCTGTGTCGCTATTCATAGACTCTCTCTCCATCTTCAAACACATGACCTCACCGGTCCTCCACTCAATAGCATCTTTCACACACACTGTTGGGATTTACCTCACTATATTACCTATATGACCTTTAATTCCCACAGTAACCTACAATATGGGTCTTTTAAAAAGGTGATGAAAGCCTTGATCAGCTATGTTTGTTTAGTTTTGGTGGCCGAGGAGAGGTGGGGAGAGAGAGGAGGAGGGAGGAGAGGGAGAGAAGGAGGAATGTTAGCTGGCTGTAAACGGGTGGTGGGGGGGGCGTGAAGAGACTTAGTGCCGGTGGACTGGCCGAAGCGCTAGGCATGTCTGTGGTCCCTATGGGAAGACGCCAAAGGAAAACACAGAGCAAATCAGCTCGCAGAGACATTTCCTGTGCTTGTTTTATCAGATGAGGAAAGAAGCCCAGGGGCAAAAGGCCTGCTCAACAACGTAACACACTTTCAGCCCCGTCGTCGTTTTGGGAGCTGAACATAACACATCTTTAGAGGATGACATAAGTAGAAGTGTATGAGTCTCGTGGTAGTGAACTGAACTTACGCTCCCACGATAACACCCAGCCTTGAGGTCTATACCTAGGGGTGAAAAATGTACTTTTACCTTATAAGACTTGGGTTTAGTAAGCCAAGGGATCCTGTACCGTCGCCCATCTACTAAAAAGAGAGTTTGTTGTGTTGTGAGTGAGTTGGATGTGAAAATATCCTTATACAGCTGGTGGAGTTCTGGAGGGCTCGTTGCCTGCCAACTGGCATTCGATGGGTAAATGTGCCAATTATCAACACAGTCTGCCATGCTACCAATTAGGGAATCTGGCCTTGAATGATAGCACTTCAAAGTCTAAGAAATGTGGGAGAGGTTTGATCTAAAAGGCCTTCTAATCTGAGCCACAGCAAAAAGAGCGAGTGTCAGCGTTCTTCTTCGTCACCAGGGAGAAATCCAGACTCTTCGTTCCCCAGAAGAGTTCTACTACTGCCAGAGTCTCTCCATACCAAGGACTGAGGAGACATAAGAGCCTGGTTTGGCACGGGTTCTAAAGCAATGCAGAACCTTTCCATTGCAACCTGGCTGGGTAATGAAGAACAACAAACAGAATATAAAGTTGAATTACAGAGAGGATTTCATGCCATGAGAGGAAAGATTAAAAAGGAGAGTGAGGAATTTTTGATTTATATATTACTAACAAAACATCTGTAAGCCACTTATTGCATATTTGCTGGGTCCTAAATAAACTAAATCTAGAGTTTCAGTTTCAGCTGGCCGCTCTTACTTCACAAATTAGGAATGCCGCATTTGACCCATTTTTTGATCATCACCAGTTAAGAGTTAAGCAGATTCCTTTTTTTCCCTCAAATTTTCTAAATGTGCTCCAACTTTACCATATTATACAACTTACTGTGTGGTTCTGGATACAGTGCATTCAAATTACATGCTATCAAAGCAGAAAATAAATAACAGTGAGTATGCTGTGGCCAGAGTCCAGGGCAGAATCACTTGAGGTTTAGTTCCATGTCAATCATCCTCCACTTCAAATGAACTGAACGCTCCACGAGAACAGTTGTCGAGAGGACACAAATTTGAGCTTTGTGCTCCAATTCGATTTTTCCCTTGGAGACATTGATGGTGTTGACTCTTTTGATAAAAAATTAAGAAGAGACATCTCTGTTGTGTAATTGACAGCATATAAAGATGGCTCCTCGATCCTACAAATATATCTTGAGGCGGCAAATCTGCATAAAAATCTACCCAAGTGGCAATAAACTGAACTAGGCAAAACATGCTTGACATACTTTAAGTTGTCCGTAATAAGACAAACCAGAAAATAGGCTCTAGCGAACTCTAAGAACACTGTGTATGATTGGATTTACATGTCAACATGTAATCATTTTGAACTCCTGGCAGAACATTTGACAAACATAAATTGAATATATTACAATGGTAATAGCAAAAACGAACAAACGAATAGTTTGTGTTACACAATTTCCCGATGCGAGTTCTCTTTTTCGCACTTCAGTTTAGTTGGCAGTCTCTCTCAGTGGTGGTAATAGTGACTGTAGGCTTGCGGGCTGCAGCAGAGATATTAAGAACTTCTGCAACTGAATACTGCAGTGGATTAAAGCTCTGCCTCCCATCACAGAGGCACTGCAGAACTCTAGGTCTGCATTTACACAGGCAGCCCAATTCTGATCTTTTTTTCTCTAATTGGTCTTTTGGCCAATCAGATCAGCTCTGAAAAATATCGGATATGAAAAGATTTGATGTGATTGGTCAAAATTGTGCTGCCTTTGTAAACGCAGCCAGAGAGACTCAGAGAGACACACAGAATAAAAAAAACTGAGATATTTCTCATGAATCCTAAGAGGACGCCACCTTTAAAAGACATTATGCTTCAACTAGCCTTTTCTCAAATACTAACTGTATCTAACAAATAGCCTTTTCTCATAACCACAGTATCTCCAGGCACTCCTTTAAAGAGAGAGGGCCTGGATTCACATCGTCCTCAATAACTTCATCAGCTTCTCAACCCTGAAGACAGTGGTATTGATTCCAGAGTAGAACGTGTGTTTTCACACCTGCAGGGACCTTGAACACAAGTAGTTCAGGTCAGTCAGAGAGCAATGAAAAGTTATCTAGTACAGTTAAGGGGATCTACTATATCGTTGGTGAATCCAAAGGCTGCATTTAAGCCCTGCCCTTGGCCACAATCTATCGCATGCTCCAGGGTGAAGCCTCAAGTCTATGTCCAAATCCCATCCCAAAGTTCCAACCTTCGGCCAACTAGGCCTAAACTCCCTTCTCTGGTCCTTGAGGGTGTATTCTCCTCCCTTCACCACGGGTCTGAAGCCATCTTTAAGTCTTTTTGAGTAATGATTAAGGTTATGGAAGAACTGACCCTGAAACAGTCTGTAAACGAAGGGCAGAGAGAGCAGAGTAACTACAGCCTGTACTGCACAGGGCACACCAGGCTTCGGAATCCCAGGGCAGTGTTCCCTACATCCTGCCCGGGCCCTAGCCCATGCCAAACCCTTGTTATCACTGTGCAGAATTACCTTCAGACCCCCCTTCCCTCTCTCTCTCTCTCCGCACAGCACAGCACATTACCCAGGTTCTTTATACGCTAAAGAAAAGAAGCCGAAAGAGGCAAAAAAAAAAGAGGCAGAAAGAGACGAAAAAACTAAGCCTGGCTGTTATGCATTCCAAAGGCTATTCCAATCGTCTGTCAGCAGGTTCAATCTGTTCCTTATAAGGCATTCCCCTCATATTTTCCAAACACCGCAGTGTTATCAGATACAGCTTCATGGACAATTACTGTGCTGTCTAGCTTGGAGAATTCTACAGCTCCATAGCCCCCTAACCCCCTTTTTCTACCGTTCACTCACTTCACAGTAACTGCTTCGTAATCAACCTGAGATCAAACGGAAAGCTGAGATAAACTACGTTGAAATAAAAAGAGGTGGTTGGCTGGTTGGCCCAAGTGATGGTGGGATTGAGCAGGACATGATTCCTTCAAACGTCAAACTATTTGGGTGGATTAGAGTTATTGCACATCTCACTGCAATGGTTCACTGTACCACAATGCGGTCAGATGAGAGAGAGACAAGGTTCCTGGAATACCACACACTGTTTGGACAGTGTTGAATCAGTGAGTGGCCTTCTAAAGCCAGTTATAACATCAGCGTTTCCTGTTGCTTTGATAAACTTAGATATCAAGTTGATTACTCAGATTAATCATGGTTTAACCGGGATCAACTGGTGCTGTGTAGCATCAGCTAGATCTACATAGGGATAAGGATTCTAGCCAACCCAGTGCAGATTGTTAAGCCTACCCCTGATGAGGGCCAAGGCTGTCATTTGGACCTCCAGTGGAGAGGACCTGACCTGATGAATCCTTTTCTTTCATGACATCCCTTGGCTCAGGCAATTGAGGACAGCTAGTATTCGTCTACAAGAGCCAATACAATCCCACACCACAGCGCAAAGGCCACAGCTTACTGTTGGAGAATGTACAGTGCTGGCAGAGGCTCCCCACAAATATTTTGGGATAGATTTTGGGTAGACAGAAAATGAAAGGAAAGTGCTTTTAAGTGGAAAATTCTTTATTTTGTGTAAAGGAGGATGTTGTTTTGTTTGTTTTTCATTTAGGTATTATCCAGTTAAAACGAATGCATTCATAACGTAATTATTTATATAGGTGTAATTCATCCTAAAGTTAGCCTTATGGCAAATACCAATCAAAAGCATCATTAAATCATCAGATGCCACATTACCTGAAATTGTCAATTAATATGCATTAGTATTGTCTATTATAATGGAGGGAGATCTGGCTCCCATCCCTCTCCATGAGTTTGGAGACTGCCTCCTCATATTTGTCTGATAAGAATCGATGGCTTGGGGCGGGCAGGGACTGAGGGGACATTCCAGAATTCACATCCAGATCGGTAATAGGTTTTGTAAAGTGATTTGCCATTTAATAAAACATACTATACTCGATAACAACCACATTTCATAGCAATGCACAAATAATCTACATTAACTCTTTAATTCTTTATAGTTTACATTTCGTTTTTTTTTTAAGTTATTAGGAATCTGCTGGTTGTGCGCACCGTGTGCAGTTTGCTGTAAAAATCTATAATAAATCGTAGCATTGCATAGCCCCAAAAGAGCATCGCACAAGTTGTAAACATAAGCACTACGTTCGTGCGCGCTACACAAATTTCACCGAGTTGGATAAACAACACAAACAATTTCGGAGGCGCAAAACTTACCTATTGAGTTCACAAAGTAAACTATTGTTGATTCACCTTGTTAGAAAACAACCACGAAGCAGGCCAGTCAATGTAGAGAGATAGAATCTGCCTTCGGATCGGTCTGCTCCACAGTATTCAATAATAGGTTACTACAAAGCGTAAGCCCCTCCCTTCAAAACATAATCGCACACATCTCTCATAATGTTTACAGCTGGAGAGCCCTATGCATTGTCCGTAGTCTGGTCCAAGAGCAACCAAGCCTATGTATTTAAAAATTCACTCTGGCCAAACTTGTCAGAGAAAAAAACCCACCATGATATCAAAAGTAAAAAACTCAGTCCATCACTTAGTAAAAAATGAAGAAATAAATGCCGACATTGAAAGTAATACCACAAAAAAATCGAAGCAGCCAAAACTCACTTGCAGAATGCCCTTTTTTGGTTATCCTTCAAGGGGCCTCTGAAAGAAAATCTTCTGTCAGGAAAGATCATATGAAATGTTAATCTTGGCGGAAAAGTGGGCCGTTTGCTCAAACAAACACTTAGAGACTAGCGTAAAACCTATTTAGAAAGGACTCAAAATATCCCCCATTCTTTTGATACATGCTAGGATTAACCAGGTAATAAAGTGATACTTTTTACACATTCGTGTATTGCAGGGCACCTTTAAAGTTCTTTAGACAACGTTTTTACTCATTCAGTTATGTAATAGCCTACATTTTTGTGTGATTAATTTGGTTGAGATGTCATTGTTATCATTCTGGTCCATGGTGACCTTTTTTTTGTCAACAAATTTTGAGCAGAATTAAATTGAAAAGCGTATTTTCCAGATGTTGATGTCAGGTGCATTTTAGGTGCTGAATTAAAGGAGAAAATATGCATTTTCCGTACATTGAAATCAGGTGCATTTTAGGTGCTAAATGAAAGATGAACCTACATATTTTCTGGACATTGAAAATTCTTAATTTCCAGATGTTCTCGGGGTAAGCACAATAATACTTTTCCAAGCCTCTTATTATAGGAAAGAGGAGCCAACTGAAGATTGCAACATAATGTTCATTATTGTTCCCATCCGTCACATGTACAGTGCATTCAGAAAGTGTTCAGACCCCTTGACTTTTTCCACATTTTGTTACATTACAGCAGAAATTGATTAAATTGTCCCCCCCCCATCAATCTACACACAATACCCCATAATGACAAAGCAAAAACTGTTTTTTAGAAATGTTCGCAAATGTATATATATATATATATATATATATATATATATATATATATATAAATATATATATATATATATATAAAATGGAAATATCACCTTTACATAAGTATTCAGACCCTTTACTCAGTACTTTGTTGGTTACAGCCGCAAGTCTTCTTGGTTACAGCGATTACAGCCGCAAGTCTTCTTGGGTATGACGCTGCAAGCTTGGCACACCTGTATTTGGGGAGTGCCAGAAACCCCTGGCAGTTCGCAGCCGTCCCATTGTATTCCTGGGGAAGGAAGAGACGAATCCCACTGGGACCAGGAGAAGGAGGGGCGCGTAGTGGAGACCCCGGCTGTGCTGGTGGAGGCGCTGGGAGAACTCCATGTCTCTCCCGGTGGTCCATTGTCTGGACAACGCAGTCCATGGCGGTGCCAAGATGGTGGAGCATTGCTGCGTGCTCCCGGACACGCTCCTCCACCCCAATATCCGGGGCACCTGCTCCTGCTGACTCCATAAGTTTGGTCCGGTATTCTGTAAGGGGTGCGTACTGGCGGCAGAGAAGTCAGACGCAGGAGAGCAAAAACTGTGTTTCCAACGGCGCAGTTAAATAATAAAAATCACTGGAAAACTGAACAATCAATAAATGGGTACAAAACCCGACGCACGCCAGACCTAACGTGCACATGCACTTACAATAAACAATACCGGACAAGGACATGGGGGGAACAGAGGGTTAAATACACAACATGTAATTGATGGAATTGAAACCAGGTGTGTGGGAAGACAAGACAAAACAAATGGAAAATGGAAGGTGGATCGGCGATGGCTAGAAGACCGGTGACGTCGACCACCGAACATCGCCCGAACAAGGCGAGGGACCGACTTCGGAGGAAGTCGTGACAATGGGGTTGTCTGGGGTTGTCTGTTTTACTGCTAAACAACCAACCAGTCTATTGCACAAGCCATTATTATGCGGCAGACCATCCTTGAGCTGTGAAGCACCTCCTCTCCTGATTAAAACATATTTACATGTAATTTTATATACAGTTGAATTCGGAAGTTTACATACACTTAGGTTGGAGTCATTAAAACTCATTTTTCAACCACTCCACAAATTTCTTGTTAACAAACTATAGTTTTGGCAAGTCGGTTAGGACATCTACTTTGTACATGACACAAGTCATTTTTCCAACAATTGTTTACAGACAGATTATTTCACTTTTAATTCACTGTGTCACAATTCCAGTGGGCCAGAAGTTTACATACACTAAGTTGACTGTGCCTTTAAACAGCTTGGAAAATTGTCATGGATTTAGAAGCTTCTGATAGGTTAAGTGATATCATTTGAGTCAGTTGGAGGTGTACCTGTGGATGTATTTCAAGGCCTACCTTCAAACTCAGTTCCTCTTTGCTTGACATCATGGGAAAATCAAAAGAAATCAGCCAACACCTCAGAAAAAAATTGTAGACCTCAACAAGTCTGGTTCATCCTTGGGAGCAATTTCCAAACGCATGAAGGTACCACGTTCATCTGTACAAACAATAGTACGCAAGTATAAACACCATGGGACCATACCGCTTAGGAAGGAGACGCTTTCTGTCTCCTAGAGATGAACGTACTTTGGTGCGAAAAGTGCAAATAAATCCCAGAACAACAGAAAAGGACCTTGTGAAGATGCTGGAGGAAACAGGTACAAAAGTATCTATATCCACAGTAAAACGAGTCCTATATCGATATAAGGAGGAAGAAGCAACTGCTCCAAAACCGCCATAAAAAAGCCAGACTACGGTTTGCAACTGTACATGGGGACAAAGATCG
The DNA here is from genome assembly GCF_901001165.1 of Salmo trutta. Lineage (NCBI taxonomy): Eukaryota > Metazoa > Chordata > Actinopteri > Salmoniformes > Salmonidae > Salmo > Salmo trutta. The sequence goes on from NC_042964.1 coordinate 33,205,162, forward strand.
TACTTTTTGGAGAAATGTCCTCTGATCTGATGAAACAACAATTGAACTGTTTGGCCATAATGACCATCGCTATGTTTGGAGGAAAAAGGGGGAGGCTGTCACGTCCTGACAAGTAAAGGGGTTATTTGTTCTTATAGTTTGGTCAGGACGTGGCAGGGGGTATTTGTTTTATGTTTTTCAGGGTGTGTTTGTGTATGTGTTCATGTAGAGGGGGTATTTGGTTTATATGGTTCGGGGTGGTTGTGTATGTAGAGGGGTATTTGATTTATGTATTCCGGGGTTTTTGGGTTATCGTTCTATGTTAGTTTATTTCTATGTTCTGTCTAGGCGTTTGTATTTCTATGTTTTGGTAATGGGGATTGGGGCCTTCAATTGGAGGCAGCTGTCTATCGTTGAAGGTCCTATATTTAGGAGTGTGTTTGTTTTGGGAATTGTGGGAGATTGTTTTTTGTTTTGCTGTGTGCCTGACAAGACTGTCTAGTTCGTTTGTTTTTGTATACGTTGTTTGTGTTTTTCCTTCTTCACTAATAAAAAGAAGATGAGTATACATTTTCCCGCTGCGTTTTGGTCTACACCCTACGACACCCGTGACAGAGGCTTGCAAGCCGAAGAACACCATCCCAACCTTGAAGCACAGGGATGGTAGCATCATGTTGTGAGGGTGCTTTGCTGCAGGAGGGACTGGTGCACTTCACAAAATAGATGGCATCATGAGGATGGAAAATTATGTGGATTTATTGAAGCAACATCTCAAGACATCAGTCAGGAAGTTAAAGCTTGGTCGCAAATGGGTCTTCCAAATGGACAATGATCCCAAGCATACTTCCAAAGTTGTGGCAAAATGGCTTAAGGACAATAAAGTCAAGGTATTGAGGTGGCCATCACAAAGCCCTGACTTCAATCCTATAGAAAATTTGTGGGCAGAACTGAAAAAGCGTGTGCGAGCAAGGAGGCCAACTAACCTGTCTCAGTTACACCAGCTCTGTCAGGAGGAATGGGCCAAAATTCACCCAACTTATTGTGGGAAGCTTGTGGAAGGCTACTCGAAACGTTTGACCCAAGTTCAACAATTTAAAGGCAATAATACCAAATACTAATTGAGTGTATGTAAACTTCTGACCCACTGGGAATGTGATGAAAGAAATAAAAGCTGAAATAAATCCTTCTCTCTACTATTATTCTGACATTTCATCTTCTTAAAATAAAGTGATGATCCTAACTGACCTAAGACAGGGAATTTTTACTAGGATTAAATGTCAGGAATTGTGAAAAACTGAGTTTAAACGTATTTGACTAAGGTGTATGTAAACTTCCGACTTCAACTGTAGATTCATATTTTAAATATGCTGAGATAAAGTCCAATAAAAATGTTTTCACCTAAAGTCCATTACAACAAATGTTAGGCATATTGCCTCAGCTGTTTATAATTGAGCTGAGCGCCGGGAAGAGGTCGTATGAAAGGGGTCAGCAGCCATCTCCTCTGGGGGTACCCCTTGTCAACAAGCAGGTGACATCCAGGGGGAACAACATTGCGCTCAAACAGCATGTCGAAGCCACTCTCATCGAGCACTCTGGAGTCATGTGTAGACGCAGGCAAGTTGGCTACAACATCAAGCATCATATAGACTGCATTAATAACCACTTGGGTGTTAATACTGTGGTACCGCTTTCCATTGATGAATGTGTCCTCATCCATGTGTGGGGCAATGATTTTGATGTGGGTACAGTCAATGATGCCAACAACTCCGGGAAAACCAGCGATTTGCATGAAAGCAGCTTGTTTTTGAATAATCTGGCGTTGAGTGGTGGGAAATCAATGAACCTTCGATTGATTTAAGGTGCCGTAAGTGCCATCAGGGTTTGACAGATTGCTCTGCTCATAGTAGTCTGTGATGGACCCAAAATCATCGCTGTTACACTGTTGCATTTTTCCTGTTGCCAAGAAGTGTAAAGTGCCAATTACTTTGATCTCTGCTGTGAGAGCACACGATCATCCAGTAGGTGGAGAAATAGCATCAAGGACGAGGTCAGTCACATAAAGTATACCATCCCAATCTTAACCAGTATCTTTTGAATAAATTGCCATTATTAAACGTTTTTAAACTGTGTGTGTTTGCTGTCTTCTCAATGCATCCATCTTCTGGCAAGCTCTCATAAATACACCCTGAGATATGACTACTTTTATGTCACAGGAATGTTGATAACATTTTAAAAAATATATATATTTCACCTTTATTTAACCAGGAGGCTAGTTGAGAACAAGTTCTCATTTACAACTGCGACCTGGCCAAGATAAAGCGAAGCAGTGTGACACAGACAACAACACAGAGTTACACATGGAGTAAACAATAAACAAGCCAATAACACAATAAACAAGTCAATGACACAGTAGAAAAAAAAGAAAGTCTATATACGGTGTGTGAAAAATGCATGAGGAGGTAGGCAATAAATAGGCCATAGGAGCGAATACTTACAATTTAGCAGATTAACACTGGAGTGATAAATGAGCATATGATGATGTGCAAGTAGAAATACTGGTGTGCAAAGAGCAGAAAAGTAAATAAAATAATAACAGTATGGGGATGAGGTAGGTAGATTGGGTGGCAATTTACAGATGGACTATGTACAGCTGCAGCGATCGGTTAGCAGCTCAGGTAGCTGATGTTTAAAGTTGGTGAGGGAAATAAAAGTCTCCAACTTCAGTGATTTTTGCAATTCGTTCCAGTCACTGGCAGCAGGGAACTGGAAGGAAAGGCGGCCAAATGAGGTGTTGGCTTTGGGGATGATCAGTGAGATATACCTGCTGGAACATGTGCTACGGGTGGGTGTTGTTATTGTGACCAGTGAACTGAGATAAGGCGGAGCTTTACCTAGCATAGACTTATAGATGACCTGGAGCCAGTGGGTCTGGCGACGAATATGTAGTGAGGGCCAGCCGACTAGAGCATACAGGTCGCAGTGGTGGGTGGTATAAGGTGATTTGGTAACAAAACGGATGGCACTGTGATAGACTGCATCCAGTTTGCTGAGTAGAGTAATGGAAGCTATTTTGTAGATGATATCGCCGAAGTCGAGGGTCGGTAGGATAGTCAGTTTTACTAGGGTAAGTTTGGCGGCGTGAGTGAAGGAGGCTTTGTTGCGAAATAGAAATCCGATTCTAGATTTGATTTTGGATTGGAGATGTTTAATATGAGTCTGGAAGGAGAGTTTACAGTCTAACCAGACACCTAGGTATTTATAGTTGTCCACATATTCTCGGTCGGAACCGTCCAGGGAACCGTCCAGCTAATTAGCTGGTTAGCTTCTGATGGCTAGGTGGTTCTTGCTATAAGGTCTAAAAATAAAAATAATAGCGGTTCCGTATCACATTGGGTGAGGCAGGTTACCGGAAGGTATAATTGAATTAAAATGGAAAAGAGACTGAAAATAAAATTGAAATATATACAAAAAAGACAAAAAATACAAAAGTACACGAGAGGATGAACAAAACACGTCTGCACTGCTACGCTATCTTGGAAAATTGTAAAGTACTGTAGAACCACATTTTGGGGCAATTTCCTACTCTGAGACGCTTGATAACTACGGGCTCAGATCGCAATCTGAACTAATATTAAACGTCTAGGCGAGGGCTCTCCAACCCTGTTCTAAATGTTAGTGGGTTGGTAAGGAGCCGCCACCCCATAATGAAACAATAGAGCCAGTGTTCTGCAGATTACTAGGAAATAGCAGAAGGGCATCTCTGCTATTTTGTTCTCCTCTTAAAACAATGATATTATAGACAAAGGCTGCATTTAAGCAAATTAGGCCATTGAACCAGAAAAATACACATGCATAGTAATTCTCTATTGCACATGTTAAGTCATAATCCATACACTTATGGTATAAGCAATATGTTGTGAGTGTGTGTGTGCGAGTGAGTGCCACTTTATGTGTGTGACAAAGTGTTCGTTAGATTTTGTCATGTTCTGAATAAACAGAATTCCAATCAACCTTGCTCAGATCAGATAAATCCAGCAAACACAAAATATGAAATGTTTGTTTGCTCTCTGCGTAAAGCGAGATAAAGTCCCAGGCATTTAACGTCAAGGTAGATAATTCAGACCGGCACGTTTCCCCTTCTCCTTCACCCACAAATCCCCAGCCCCACAAATCGCCAACCTTCACTATTCTCATGCAAAACCACCCTCATGCATAATTTGATTGCTTAAAATATCATGTAGCCGAGGTATGTTTATAGTTGTTATAATAACCTGGAGCTCTGCAGGCTGTTGTTGTTCACTCCATAATTAAATCATGATCTCAGGTGTTTACCTCAGCAATACACTGTGGTTTATGCTATGCCAAATCAAATCAAATGACATTTTATTCGTCACATTCTTCGTAAACAACAGGTGTAGACTAACAGTGAAATGCTTACGGGCCTTTCCCAACAATGCAGAGGGATCGAAAATGGAGAAATAATAGAAAGGTAAAACGCATAACAATAAAAGTAATGAGCAATGATAACTTGGCTATATACAAGGGGTACCAGTACCAAGTCGATGTGCGGGGGTACGAGGTAATTGAGGTAGATATGTACATACAACTAGGAATAAAGTGACAGATAATAAACAGTAGCAGCAGCCTATGTGATGATTCCAAAAAGTTTGTGCAAAAAGGGTCTGGGTAGCTATTTAGTTAACTATTTAACTAACTATTTAGCAGTCTTATGGCTTGGGTGTAGAAGCTGTTCAGGGTCCTGTTGGTTAAAGATTTAGATGCACTATTGTAAAGTGGTTGATCCACTGGATATCATAAGGTGAATGCACCAATTTGTAAGTCGCTCTGGATAAGAGCGTCTGCTAAATGACTTAAATGTAAATGTAAATGTAAATGTTCCCGGCAAGCGGTGCATCGGGTACCTCTTGCCGTGCGGTAGCAGAGAGAACAGTCTATGACTTGGGTGGCTGGAGTTTTTGACAATTTTTAGGGCCTTCCTCTAACACCGCCTGGTACAGAGGTCCTGGATGGCAGGAGCTCGGTCCCAGTGAAATATACCCCTTCCTTTCTAGGAAATATATATCCAATGGCAGCTTCCCAATTAGTAGAGAAGTCAACAACAATCTGATGGAGATGGTTAAAAGCTTCAAGCTCCTAGGCGTGCACAAAACTGACAACCTGAAATGGTCCATTCAGACAGACAGTGTGGTGAAGAAGGCGCAACAGCCCTCTTCAACCTCAGGAGGCTGAAGAGATTTGGCTTGGCCACTGACATGGTGTCTACACCGGGCACGCGAGTGTGTCCACGTGCGCTATCGCGCGCATGTTGATTTTGTCCATCCACACCAGACGTGATCAGGACATGCAGGTTGAAATATGAAAACGAACTCTGAACCAAATTAATTTGGGGACAGGTAGAAACACATATGAAACATGGACATTTAGCTAGCAAGCTTGCTGTTGCTCGCTAATTTGTCCTGAGATATAAACATTGGGTTGTTATTTTACCAGAAATGTATAAGGTATTTTTTTTGCTGGATCTTTGTAGAATATCGACCTATTTTGAGTCACACAAAATCGTGTGTCCTCTACTCCAAAAATGTATCCACAGATAAAAGTGGAAACCTAGTTAGTTTCTAGTAATTTGTCCTAGTTCAGTCTTCTTCTTCTGTGGATTTTATATGGCGTTGACAAACAACTTTAAGATGCGTTACAGCAATCAACTGGACTGAAGTGTGGACCTTGTTCGTCTTTCAATCACCCGTGTGGGTATATGCTCCTAAAATCCAATGAGGAGGTGGGAGACTGTTAAATATCAGACTGTCAGACTGTTAAATAGTCACCACTAGTCGGCCTCCCACCCGGTTACTCTACCCTGCACCTTAGATACTGCTGCCCTATGTACATAGTAATTGAACACTGGTCACTTTAATAATGTCTACATACTGTTTCCCCACTTTATATGTAAATACTGTAGTCTAGTCAAGGCTCATCCTATACAACTACAGTACTGCTGTCTGTACACACCATCATACATTATACAAAGTATTTACACCCCTTGACTTTTTCCACATTTTGTTGTGTTACAGCCTGAATTTAAAATGGATTAAATTGAAATGTTGTCACTGGCCTAAACTCAATACCCCATAATATCAAAGTGGAATTATGTTTTTAGAAATCTTTACAAATTATTTAAAAATGAAAAAATGAAATGTCTTGAGTCAATAAGAATTCAAACCCTTTGTTATGGCAAGCCTAAATAAGTTCAGGAGTAAACATTTGCTTACCAAGTCAAATAAGTTGCATGGACTCACTCTGTGTGCAATAGTATTGTTAAACATGATTTTTGAATGATTATCTCATCTTTGTACTTCACACGCAGTTATCTGTAAGGTCCCTCAGTTGAGCAGTGAACTTCAAACACAGATTCAACCACAAAGACCAGGGAGGATTTCCAATGCCTCAAATAAGGGCTCCAATTGGTAGATGGGTAAAAGATACAGGTGTCTCTCCTAACTCAGTTGCCGGAGGGGAAGGAAAACACTCAGGGAATTCACCATGAGGTTAATGGGGACATTAAAACAGTTACAGAGTTTAATGGCTGTGATAGGAGAAAACTGAGGATGGATCAACAACATTGTAGTTACTCCACAATACTAACCTAATTGACAGAGTAAGAAGAAGGAAGCTTGTACAGAATAAAAATATTCCAAAACATGCGTCCTGTTTGCAATAAGGCACTAAAGTAAAACTGAAAAACATTTGGCAAAGAAATGAACTTCATGTCCTGAATACAAACCATTATGTTTGGAGCATCACTGAGTACCAATCTTTATATTTTCAAGCATGGTGGTGGCTGCATCATGTTATGGGTATGCTTGTCATCGGCATCAACGAGGGATATTTATATGATAAAAAGAAACGGAATAGAGCTAAGCACAGGCAAAATCCTAGAGGAAAACCTGGTTCAGTCTATTTTCCAACAGACACTGGGAGACAAATTCACCTGTCAGCAGGACAATAACCAAAAACACAAGGCCAAATATACACTGGAGTTGCTTACCAAGACGACATTGAATGTTCCTGAGTGGCCTAGTTACAGTTTTGACTTAAATCGGCTTGAAAATCTATGGCAAGACTTGAAAATGGCTGTCTAGCAATGATCAATAACCAGCTTGAAGAATTTTAAAAAGAATAATGTGCAAATATTGTACAACACAGGTGAACAAAGCTCTTAAAGACTTACCCAGAAAGACATACAGCTTTTTTATTTAATTTTATTTAACCTTTATTTAACTAGGCAAGCCAGTTAAGAACAAATTCTTATTTACAATGACGGCCTACCAAAAGGCAAAAGGCCTCCTGTGGGAACAGGGGCCTGGGATTACAATAAACATATACAATATAAATATAGGACAAAACACACATCATAAAAAGAGAGACAACACAACACTACATAAAGAGAGACCTAAGACAACAACATAGCAAGGCAGCAACACATGACAACACAGCATGGTAGCTGTAATCACTGCCAAAGGTGATTCTAACGTGTATTGACTCAGGGGGTTGAACTCTTATCTATTCAAGATATATTAGGGGTGACAGGTAGCCTAGTGGTTAGAGCATTGGGCCAGTATCCGAAAGGTTGCCGGATTGAATCCCTGAGCTGACAAGGTAAAAATCTGTTGTTCTGCCCTTGAATAAGGCAGTTAACCCACTGTTCCCTGATAGGCGGTCATTAGAAATAAGAATTTGTTCTTAACTGACTTACCTAGTTAAATAAATAACTTTTTTTAAATTGTGTTTTATTTTTTCAAATATTTGTTTTTACAAATGTTACAATTTTTCTTCCACTTTGACATAACAAAATACTTTGTTTAGATCGTTTACAAAAAATGAAATATATATTTTAATCCCAGTTTGTAACAACATCAGAATACTTTCTGATGGCACTGTACATATATATTTATATTCCAGACTCTGACACCACTCGTTTTAATATTTCTATATTTCTTAATTCATTTCTTTACATTTTGGGGTATTTCCATGTATTGTTTTGTATTGTTAGGGATTACTGCGCTGTTGGAGCAAGGAACATGATCATTTCACTACACCTGCGATAACATCTGCAAAATATGTGTACTCGACCAATGCAATTCCATTTTATTTGATTTTAATTGTGTGTCAGTCTATTAGACAGGTAAAAAAAAAATGCAATCAGGGAGTTCTCTGAGCACTCTCATGATCGCTAGGTGTTACGGAACAAACAAACACACAAATCCTGCAGGAAGATGCCACCCATATACAGTATAACCAAGTGTGAGTGTTAAAATGTTACCCTTGCTGAAGCTGGCTACAAACTCTCTGCTGCTCTATCAGAAGCATTCAGCCTCAATCAGCAGCTGTGTTGACCTCCAGCACCGCGGCAGAAAAACAACCTCCAACACCACGGCCGACATCAAAGACAGGGTGGATTAACGCTATGCTTTCTCCTCCCTGTGTTTGGTCAACCTGAGGATGGATGCCCAGCTGCAGCCACAGTTAAGGCTACACTCCCAGAGCTTCTGGTCTCATGGTTGACTCAACATTGACCTATGGTCCTCCTCTGACCATGGGCAAAGAAAAGATTAGTCTGAGAACGTCAGCTTCACAAATCTGTCTCCAGAGCAGCGATCCCGGTTTGAGTGAATTGTGGCAAGTGAATCCTGGTAAAAACACAATGTTGTTGTAAATACGCTGCTGTAAAATCTGTTTGACACTAATGAAACATTATGGAAAGGTTGTTACAAAGTTGTAGTGGATTTGGTGTGCTTGGCCTCAACACAAGCACGGCAAGTGACAGCATAGTAGATGAACCAGAAACACTCCGCACTTGAAAAATGTGAGAGAAAAATGTGTCACATGTTCATTCATGAAGGAACACTGTTATTGAACCCGAAATTCAAAATGAAACTGAATAACGCATGACGGTAACATAACATCCATACATGTGCTTAATCTCCCAAATCCCCCACAGGTCTCGTGAAACCCAAGCCCCTTCTGTGGATACTAGTTTTTTTAAAGCTGCATGATGACTTCGTATACGGGACTGAACATATCCCTGGTCCATCCCCCTATGACCTCCTTCCATGGCCAATTTCCACTCTGCATTATGTCAAATGATTTATTATGATCAATTACATGTAGCGTGTTACGGGCCCACAGAGAGATTAGAAGGCCTAGCTGTGACCCACCTGGCTTAGGTTCCACCTCTTCTACATGTCAAGGTGCACCAGAACACATCCCTGGGGGACACCGTCACCCCCAGCTATAAGGCTAAAGCACATACAGAGAATCTATCTTACTTACATCTTCAGCTCTAAACCTAATGTAAACTTGAGCCTTTCATGCCGAATTGGACAAAGTGTGGCAGAGAAGATAAAACGTTGAACATGGGACGTGGTTGAATAATGTTACTTGTTCCCATAAACTACAGTGGAGTTTAATAATGAAACTGAAAAATGATGCCTCAATTGCCAATAAATTAGGGTGTTTTCATTTAGTCCACTTTAAAAGGACCAATCTCAGTCTTCTTTAAAGTGAATTCTGGGGTAAAGAAAAGCAAAATAACTCAGTTCTCTTTGTATTCACACTGCCCTTGCCTTTGAGTGAGTACTCAACTCTTTTGCCAGTTCACTTCACCTATTTTGTGGGCCGAGTCCTCTTTGCATTCATATTGCTATCTTTAGAAAGGAACCAATATCTTTTTTACAACATGCACTCTGGGTTTTTACAAAGTGCAGGACAAGCTATCCAATCAGAATGTGCTATGGACAGCTAGATATACCTACTTACATTTTGGAAGCTAATAGATTGCATTCAGTCCAAAATGAGACATGGTAATTGAAATCAGAAGATACTATTAACATGTAAATGTGATTGGTAACAGAATAAATAGCAATACAATAACTGCAGAATAAATAATACTGTTGTACAGCCAAGGTAGGCTACTTTAAGAGCTATAATAGATTTTGTACGTTATGTTGTGATTCTCACCAAATATTGTCTTCTCACGCTATTCAAACCCCACAATCAATAAAACATTTATGAATCTCTCTTAGCCTATAGATCACATATTGCAAACAAATAATCTGAACCAAAAACTCATTTTGGAATATCTGTGCGTCCGTGACAATCGCTAATCAATATCCATAAACGGCACAGGTTTTTTGTCGGCGAACCTGCACATCATCATCTCTCTTTTGTGGTACCAATGTGAGGGATTATGGCAGGGGAAACGGTGTTGCAGTAGTCTAGCGTGTGGTGCGGGAATAATGAAACGCGAACCTGGGGAGCTTTGCGTTCACATTGTCCTAAAAAAAGTAACCGGACCGCGGAATTCAAGCGAACTGAACTCGTACCACCTCTCGAGATAGTCTCAAGTTCGCTTCGCTTCGGGGCTCTTTTTCCTGGGTCTGAGTTCACACTGCACATTTTTTTTTTCCGCGAACTGAGTTCACAAAAACTGTCTGAAAGGGAACAAGTGTGAAAACACCCTTACTTAACTCGTGATGAAATGGCTTACATCATTTTCTGCACACTAAGCAGCACAGCCCGTTACAATAATTGAGCCATCTCCATTCTGAGCAGGTGGGGAACCATCACCATGACAAGGAGGAGGCTTCAGAGACGTCTGACGCTGCATTCTTAAATCCCATAGCATAAAGATACTGTCAAGTGTGATGGGCCCTGGCACGTGCCCAACAGCCTATGCTCCATAGGAAGCCTAATAAAACATCCCACTAAGGCAGGAGGTGGACCGCTCCTCCACACATCTGCTGAGTGTGTTCTCTCTCAGCATGTGGTTCAGGTCACTACTTTCATTGGGCCTTAAAGAGCATCTCCCCCATGGCCCTCCAGTGATCGTGCCATACCGACTGGTGTCCATAAATGGAAGTCTGGGTACTTTCATTGGTTAGTTCTGAAAGAATGACTTCAACAACCTCCCTAGTGGGTAACCCTTGTTTATTGTCATTTAAGGAAATGCCACTAGTCTGATACAGAATGCATGCATTTTACAGGGCGACTGCTGAAAGGAAATATTACACTGGCAAGGATTGCCAGACATGGAAGAGAGAGCAATGAACAACATACTTCTTTTATAGCAAAGTTGATTTCCCACACTTCAATGTGGCCTAGCCAATTATTGTATCTCACAAGCCTGGCCAAGCTGTCTATTGATGCTATATGAGCCAATCAAAGCTTTGCAGGCCACTGCATGTTGAGCAACTGATTTTAATACCAACCCTTTACATGTACTCAAAGTGGATCTGAAGCCTTGTTTCTTGATCGTTTCAGTCTAAATCACAGTGACATACAGTACAGCAACAGACAACAAACCTTTGAACTCATTCCTGCCAGTCCAGTCACAGCAAGGTCCCATATAACATCGTGTGGGATGTTTAGTATTGCTACGGAGCCCGCATCTGCTTTCATCCAAAACTGGGCCATCCGCTAATCATAAAACGTAAAAACAACTTTATTAGAGGAGTATCTGCTACCTGAAGAATCACATTGTACTGTATTGTAAATATAAACTAAACTGATACAGCGTCTCCGTTTCGCACGACACATGGGATACAGCATGTTGATCGTTTTAGAGCCTCTGAGAAGACGCTGTAAATGTTTACTTCCGATCACATTTGCCTTGACCATTTTCCTATCAGCACAGGCAAACGTGTCTCATGCCAAAGAGAGCTGTGGAAAAGGGTTAGGTCCTTTATCACAGAGAAACGATAACAACACATCACTTCCATATAAAAATGAATGCATATTTGCAGAAGCATGCTGCTTGACTTCTCCACCCTTTTGTGCCCCTATGGCAGGTTACACACCTACGTGTGCCTCTGTACCATCTGTATGATCTGCAGAGAGGATGCACTGTTCCATACTCCCTTCCCTTCCTCTAGCCAGCTCTTTCTCTGCCAAAACATTGCCTCCCCTCTCCAATACAGTACTATGGACTTAGACACTCTTATGACTGGTTTTATAGGTCATTTGTAGCAGCATATTGGTCGCAGTATGGTACCCATTTTAGAAAGTGCTTATGTTTATGTCTGCCGAATTCAACCCGTTTCAGTCGCTTTAATGACTTCAAGGTGTGATTCACCTGCGCTACACAACTATTCAAACGTCTCCTTACTTTGCAAGTAGTCTTTGGCCCAGGGAAGACTGTGATCATCACGCTAATTGCTGACTTTGGCATTGATAACCAAAGGTCAGTGAGAGTGAGTGATACCTCCAGGTATCATTTGTAAGCACAAACCAGCCACAGGTCAACTTTTAAATGAAAGGGTAATGTTTTAACGCACCCTAGTGGTGATAGGAATGAACTGAAAATGGCAGCCTTGGTTAAACAGTCCAACTGCTTGTCTATAGCGTCACCCACAGTCTGAAAGGAGAACTGGCTCTTGAAAAGCCAAAACTACACATTGAGTGGCTTATCCATGTTATAAACAGCATCTACACTGTATGTGTATTTAATATTTGCATATTGCAATATGACAAAGGTAAACAACATGAAAGACAACTAACTTCATCATATTTTTCTTTATCAGCAATATTGGCAGACACACAGATATTAAACCAAAACAGAATAATTGATGTTTTAATAACAAACTGGAATTGAATATTTACAAAATGAACTAATATGATGAGTATATTACGTTGTTCCACATTGTACTATTTTCTCTTTATAGGAATCTAAATCAAACATGACGTCGAAAAATAATTATCTAAAGTAGCCGACACTAAATCGTTTTTAATAAAAATATTGATTAGTTCCCACAGTCTAAATAGTTCCCATAGTCTTTAGTGTAAAATACCTCACACTTCATACTTTCCTCGAAAAACACACAATCTCACTGCAAAAAAATATACTTTCATGAAAATCTTAAATATGAATTAGTAAACAATCAGGTAATGCAGCCACAGATCTCTACAGAGCCAGTGTCTTTGATCTGTTTTAGCTATTGAAAAGCTTCTTCCTGCCCTCCATTCCAGACATGGACTCCACATTCTTACGCCAGTCACCCGGGTCCACTTTCTGTGAAGAGAATGGACAGTAACCTTTATTTTACCAGGAAGTTCAATTAAGAAAAACATCTTATTTACAATGACGGTCTGGTTACCATGGTCACATACAGTATGGAGGATCAAACACGACTCAGACACAACAACAAGACCAGTGAACTCTGTATCTTGATCAGTATCATTTCAATCAAACCTTGACCAAATGCGTTGAATTATTTGGACTAAGTACCCATTGTTACCGCATGTTTGTGTAGTAAGTACCAAGAAAATACAGTACCAGCTGAAACTGCGCTGTAAACTATAACATTATCAGAAGCCATTGCATGACTTTTTATTCTAAACTCCCCAGTCTTACCTCCTCTTCCTTCTTGTCCTTCTTGACTGTCTTCAGGTTAGACTTAAAGTCTGACTTGGAGCTGAGTTTGGCTTCAGTCAGAGCCCCCAGCATAGCATCGGCGGACTTCTTGACCCTCTTGAGGTTAGGTCGCTTCCCCCCCTTCAGCTCGTTGATCTTTGCATTCAGGTCCACAAGCTGAGATGTTCATACAGAAAAAAGGTTCACTCTCCTGTACCCTTATCAGCTAAGCATGTTGCCATTTATGGTCTTGGCATTTCAATGAGAATCAAAATGCTTTTATTTGAAAAAGAAAGCATTTTGTGGCACTTTTGGAACTTCTAGAATATTGAAGTCACCAATAGAAGTCAGTATAAAAATAGTTATCTTCAACGAAATACACTTGGAGGCACTTTCATGGATCTCAGGTAACTTCAGGTAACTGTCCCGAGTCTGACAGTGTAAACTCATTTAATTTACATTACAAAAAGCAAACCTCTTTCTCATTCTTGAGTACTTTTGCTTCGATATCGTATCGTGCCTCATCCACTGTGTCACATTTCCTGTGCAGTTCCTTACAGAGCTCCTGTGAAGAAAAAAGACTCAGTCATCTATAAGCCACCAAGGACTGTCGAAGAATTACTGTGGGAGGATGCATCAAACAAACTACAAAAGCCACCTCTTTAAAATTCCATTCACTCATCAATGAGACAGGTAGAAGGGCGCTACAATTTTTATTTATTTTGACATGTCTAAACAAAAAAGGAGATGCTGTTCTTTACCAACAGCGCCAGGGAATAAATCCTGACAACGTAAGCTTGGATGGCTACTATCTGAGCCCCAAATAGCACCTTATTCCCTACTACCTCTGACCAGAGCCAGAGATGGGCAAATATACTATCTTGTTACAATTAAAAAATACTCTAAAGACCAATGTATCAAAATAAAAGAGCAAATACTTCTGCAAAGTATTGTATTTCATCAAAATACAGTTATTTTAGGTATTTTCAAAATACATTTGCAAGTACACGCCTTCACTACAACAACATTCTGGTAATGGTAACAAAACAAACATTTGACTTGCTATGATTGTGATATTCGGGCCGACCAACCACTGCTCCCACACATTGGCTAACTGGGCTACCTGCATTGTGTCCCGCCACCCAGCACCCGCCAACCCCTCTTTTACGCTACTGCTACTCTCTGTTCATCATATATGCATAGTCACTTTAACCATATCTACATGTACATACTACCTCAATCAGCCTGACTAACCGGTGTCTGTATGTAGCCTCACTACTTTTATAGCCTCACTACTGTATATAGCCTGTCTTTTTACTGTTGTTTGATTTCTTTACTTACCTATTGTTCACCTAATACCTTTTTTGCACTATTGGTTAGAGCCTGTAAGTAAGCATTTCACTGTAAGGTCTACTACACCTGTTGTGTTTGGCGCAGGTGACAAATAAACTTTGATTTGATTTGAGATTTGGTTGTTTATCTACCTTAGTTGAATGCACTGACTATAAGTTACTCTGGAGAAGAGTGTCTGCTAAATGAGCAAAATGTAAATGTTTATGTAAAAAGAAACAATTGCAAAGCACACTGGGTATTCGTTTTGGCCTTGTTTCGTGGGGAGGAGCTCATTAGAATAATTCCCTGCAAGTATTCATTTTTACATTTACATATTGGTCATTTACCAGACACTTTTATCACACCGTAGTACCATCAGACTTCTGGTACCAATGCAGGGTGAAAGGGGGCCAACAAATTGTGAACCACTATAAAAAAATGGTATAGAAAAGTATTTTGTATTTTACAAAATAGAAATACAGATCTCAAAAGTACTGTATCTTGTTACAAAATACATTGAATTGTAGTTCAGGCCAGTGAAATACAAATTGAAATACATATTTCAAAAACATGTAACAGAAATACTGCTTATCTGTGTCCAGAGCCATATACACCCTGGACAATAGAAGTGCACTATATAGGTACTTGAACGTTGGGCCTTAGCGTTATGTAAGTGTACCTGAAGCTCTTGCACAGATAGGCCGGAGAGTTTCAGCGGTGGTACTCTCTCGTTCAAGGTGCTCTCCCTCTCTGTCACCTTGTTGCTTTGCTCCTGAACCAGCAAGACCCCAGCTTTCTTCAGTAGTTTTTGCTGTAAGGAAACATGACTGAACAACTTAATGATAACACAGTACAATTCATAGTTTAAATGATGTACAAAATAGTCTGTTTTCAATTGTTTTTGAACTTGTATTTACAGTGAGGTGAAAAAAGTATTTGATCCCCTGCTGATTTTGTACGTTTACCCACTGACAAAGAAATGATCAGTCTATAATTTTAATGGTAGGTTTATTTGAACAGTGAGAGACAGAATAACAACAAAAAAATCCAGACAAACGCATGTCAAAAAATGTTATAAATTGATTTGCATTTTAATGGAGGGGAATAAATATTTGACCCCCTCTCAATCAGAAAGATTTCTGGCTCCCAGGTGTCTTTTATACAGGTAACGAGCTGAGATTAGGAGCACAGTCTTAAAGGGAGTGCTCCTAATCTCAGTTTGTTACCTGTATAAAAGACACCTGTCCACAGAAGTAACCAATCAATCAGATTCCAAACTCTCCACCATGGCCAAGACCAAAGAGCTCTTTAAGGATGTCAGGGACAAGATTGTAGACCTACACAAGGCTGGAATGGGCTGCAAGACCATCGCCAACCAGCTTGGTGAGAAGGTGACAACAGTTGGTGCGATTATTCGCAAATGGAAGAAACACAAAATAACTGTCAATCTCCCTCGGCCTGGGGCTCCATGCAAGATCTCACCTCGTGGAGTTGCAATGATCATGAGAATGATGAGGAATCAGCCCAGAACTACAGGGGAGGATCTTGTCAATGATCTCAAGGCAGCTGTAGCTCAGTTGGTAGAGCATGGTGTTTGCAACGCCAGGGTTGTGGGTTCGATTCCCATGGGGGGCCAGCACAGAGAAAAAAAATATATATATATATAAAAAAAATGTATGAAATTGTATGAAATGTATACTGTAAGTCGCTCTGGATAAGAATGACTATAATGTAATGTAAGCTGGGACCATAGTCACCATGAAAACAATTGGTAACACACTACGCTGTGAAGGACTGAAATCCTGCAGCACCTGCAAGGTCCCCCTGCTCAAGGAGGCACATATACATGCCCATCTGAAGTTTGCCAATGAACATCTGAATGATTCAGAGGACAACTGGGTGAAAGTGTTGTGGTCAGATGAGACCAAAATGGAGCTCTTTGCCATCAACTCAACTTGCCGTGTTTGGAGGAGGAAGAATGCTGCCTATGACCCCAAGAACACCATCCCCACTGTCAAACATGGAGGTGGAAACATTATGCTTTGGGGGTGTTTTTCAGCTAAGGGGACAGGACAACTTCACCGCATCAAAGAGACAATGGACGGGGCCATGTACCGTCAAATCTTGTGTGAGAACCTCCTTCCCTCAGCCAGGGCATTGAAAATGGGCCGTTGATGGGTATTCCAACATGACAATGACCCAAAACACATGGCCAAGGCAACAAAGGAGTGGCTCAAGAAGAAGCACATTAAGGTCCTGGAGTGGCCTAGCCAGTCTGCAGACCTTAATCCCATAGAAAATCTGTGGAGGGAGCTGAAGGTTCAAGTTGCCAAACGTCAGCCTCGAAACCTTAATGACTTGGAGAAGATCTGCAAAGAGGAGTGGGACAAAATCCCTCCTGAGATGTGTGCAAACCTGGTGGCCAACTACAAGAAACATCTGACATCTGTGATTGCGAACAAGGGTTTTGCCACCAAGTACTAAGTCATGTTTTGCAGAGGGGTCAAATACTTATTTCCCTCATTAAAATGCAAATCATTTTATAAAATTTTTGACATGCGTTTTTCAGGATTTTTTTGTTGTTATTCTGTCTCTCGCTGTTCAAATAAACCTACCATTAAAATTATAGACTGATCATTTCTTTGTCAGTGGGCAAACGGACAAAATCAGCAGGGGATCAAATACTTTTTTCCCTCACTGTATTATTGCAATCAGTTTTGGCGAACATGATTTTCTAGGCACTTGTATGTTGTTGTTGTTGTGTGTGTACAGATGTAGGATCTTAATTTGATGATTCTTTGGTGCTGAGAATTTTGTGATTTACTTAAATTCATTGAAAACCCACTCTAGCGCAAAGTTATATTAACAGTATTGCACTTTTCATCTAGCTTACTTTTGGCAAGGTAATAGCCTAATCACCTATCAAGCAACATTATGGACTAAAGCAGGGGTGTCAAACTCATTTTGTGTGGGGCCCGCATTCAGTCTTCAATGAGGTCCGGGGCGGCCGCACTGAAAACATGTTATATTTTCTCACCGTCAAAATGTGCAAAAGAATTGTCCTCTACCCATCGTTTTTTATTGGATTTGCAACATTAACAATGTCTACAATGTATTTTGGATCAATTTGATGTTATTTTAATGGACAAAAAATGA
This sequence comes from Salmo trutta, assembly GCF_901001165.1. Taxonomy (NCBI): domain Eukaryota; kingdom Metazoa; phylum Chordata; class Actinopteri; order Salmoniformes; family Salmonidae; genus Salmo; species Salmo trutta. Next base: position 33,223,055 of record NC_042964.1, read on the forward strand.
GCTTTTCTTTCAAAAACAAGGACATTTCCAAGTGACCCCAAACTTTTGAACGGTAGCGTATATTTTTTGGTACTCAAACCGCTCGCAGGCCAGTTTGGACAGCCTTGTGGGCCAGATCCAGATTGTTTGCTGTGACAATATACTGTAGGTCAAATTAAGATCCTACATCTGAACATGTGTACTAGTCACATGCAGCCTGCTAAACATACATATGCTATCAGTACTATGAATATATTTTCTTGTTCACTTCCATACAGAAAGAAACTCCCACCAGACCGACCTACCTTCAGCAGTAACCTTCGGGTTGCTGAGTACTTTGTCTTTTTCTGAAAGAGAGAGATGAGACATACCAGGTATATTATAGGCTCATTACAGTCACTAATCATGTTAGCACATCTTCATATGAAGGTAGGCTTATTCATTACAGTCACTGATGATGTTAGCCTATAGTCATATGTGGTCTCTATTACAGCGGAGCTACAGAGCATACAACCTCCTGTCTCTATTGATTAGGATGAGCTGTGGTTCCTAATGTAATAGAATGTAATGCTCCGCCACCAAATCACCAGACTTCATTGAAGCACAGTCTTAGAGAGAGCAATGGGCTCATTTCTACTGTGTATGTGGCTCTGTATTGATACCAAATGAATCCTTCCGTGTTGATACTGCCACGGTGGTCTTGGGATCATTTGGATGATTATCAGTTAGCCTGAGACAAATGGCCTTGCGACACGACAATTACTCAGTAATTGCTGATAGATTATAATGTCTAACATGTTAAGTCCCACAAGCTGTTGCCAAGATGTCAGTGTGGCTATTCATAAGCATGACATGCTACCTGCCTGCATAGCATATGTATACAGTACCAAAATGACCATTACAAAGGTTTGATTGTGCAAAACAAAGCAAAGTAATGGACAAAAGGGCATTTTTAAGATATGAGGTACAACAAAGGGTATGAGGGGGGGAAAATATGTCCAAAACTGACTTACCGGTCTGTTTCAACATATTGCAAACCAAACAAACAAACAAACAAATCGAAAGAAAGCGTTATTTTCTGTCCCATATTGACAACATTGCCATAGTTTGGTGATTGATTGAAAGACACAGAGCGTGACAGTTACAGACTCACCCCTCAGACATGGCTGTTCTGGTTTATGAGTACTGCTGGGGAGCCAACATAGTTGTGATCAGAGCTTTACTGGCAGAACATTCCCAACACAAGACATCATACGGAAAGTATCAGAGATGTAAGAGTCAATGTGTCATACTAGGAACAATTATCACTTATGAATATAATGTAATAGGTTACGTCACACATGTATTAGACTTGTGATTAGTATGGGCTACAGTAAACAAAAAAAAAAGAAATCACTCTTATCATAGAAGTTATTGGAAAAAAACTGTTGTGATTATCTGGGTGATAATCAAGGTCCCCCACAAGGTCCTCATGTCCTGACTTGGATAAAAGAGGCTGACCTTGGCTCTCTTATTACCCAGAGAACAGGGGTTCGCTGTCAAGGTTAACAGGGTCCTTGGATGGAATTGTCTGATGATAGAAAACGTTGAAGGAGAAAAAGGTTTAAATACTCAAGATCCTTTTTTATTTCTCCTTACATTTTCTCAGCTTTTCTCCTCTCCCCTCAAGTGTGTGGCGCTATACCCTTGAGCCATTATCACCTTTGGTGATAGCATGAGCTACTGTGCAAGGGGAAATTTTGACCGACCAAGGGCATTGTTGCAGTATATGCTGCACCAGGCCACCAAATAACTGAGGTCCATTGAGTAAAAAGGCTGTCTGCTTTAATGTCACCATTGTGACATTACAAGGAAAGATCAAATTTGTGACCTTTCCGGTGGCATGCTGTTCTACTGGTAGAGAAGCCTTATTAGCCCCCAGTGTTAAAATAAACCCTCTGGGCTCCTTACACTAAAGTAGACACGCGTGTGAACGGACCCAGGCTTACACACACACGCACGCACACACATCTCAGGTTGCCCGCTCCTGCCACTGAGTAACGGTGGGAGGGGACTCAAAATCAATGCCCCATTTTACAACCAAGCAGGTCAAACACCATTAAAGTACAATTTTATTACAAGAATTACTCATTGTAAATATGAGCAAAGATATGAAGTGTGAGTGCTTAAGCATTAACACACTAGCCCCAATGTGGTAAACACAAACCATACACACTGCTGGCAACTACTGACACTTCATCTATTTGTATCGTTAATTTACAGGAAATAATCCCTGAAAAGCGAACACATTTCTTATTTGAACAATGTCAAGCCAAATTCTACTTTACATGGCAGATTGCTATCGACAACGGTCTTAACCAAAAATTAAATAGTATACTTGAAACATTCAAAAGACCCATCTGCTTTAATTGCTCTCACATATTTCTCCAAATATTATTTGCTTTCATAGAGTGAGCCGAGACGATCGGATAACTTACCTTTAAAAGAGAAGCCAATCAGAGAGTGAACGTGTAGCAGTGATGTTGTGCAGGAAAAAGCGGTTTATGATTTTGAATGATTGATTTATGGCTTCTGCTGCCTCATGTGAATGGCTCTCTAAAATAGGGCCCCTTAATACGCCTCCCTAACACACATTGGCTACATTATGATCATCGTGTGTGTGTGTGTGTGTGTGTGTGGACCCTGCCCTTCCCTGTCCTCAACCCTTGAATCACTGCCCTGATATAGACATAAAGGGGCACAATGGCACTTTACTTTGATATGTAGAAGAGTTATATGAGGACGGCTCATAATAATGTCTGGAACAAAGTTTTAATGAGGATTGTACCATACTGTAGTTTTTACTGTAGTGTTACTCAGGACTGTACAATATTGTAGTATTTACTTTTACTTGTATTATGTTTTACATAGAAGTGGAGGCTTTCTCCTTCAGGAAAGACACTGGAGAAATACAAAAATAAAATGTAAGCTTTTAAACATTGTACGCATTCACATGTGGGCTCCTGAGTGACACAGCGGTCTAAGGCACTGCATCTCAGTGAAAGAGATGTCACTACAGTCCCTGGTTTGAATCCAGGCTGTATCACATTTGGCCGTGATTGGGAGTCCCATAGGGCGGTGCACAATTGTCCCAGTGTCGTTCGGGCTTGGCCGGGGTAGGCCGTCATTGTAAATGAGAATTTGTTTTAACTGACTTGCCTAGTTAAATAAAGATTACACACACATTACAATGCTTTGGGTGGAATGTAGTGACGGAAGTCTATCAGAATAGTTGGGGGCGTGGCTTTGTTATTGTTCTTTTTGGCAACCCGTGAGAGTGAATTTCATCCTATGCAATCTGTTCTGTTCTATTTTTTCTAATTTTGATGATTGAATGTTCTTTACCAGCACTGAATCTTAAATGATATTGGCGTCTAATCGATGTACAGTTGAAGTCGGAAGTTTACATACACCTTAGCCAAATACATTTAAACTCAGTTTTTCACAATTCCTGAAATTTTATCCTAGTAAAAATTCCCTGTCTTAGGTCAGTTAGGATCAGTACTTTATTTTAAGAACGTGAAATGTCAAAATAATAGTAGAGAGAATGATTTATTTGAGCTTTTCTTTCTTTCATCACATTCCCAGTGGGTCAGAAGTTTACATACACTCAATTAGTATTTGGTAGCATTGCCTTTAAATTGTTTAACTTGGATCAAACGTTTTGGGTAGCCTTCAACAAGCTTCCCACAATAAGTTGGGTGAATTTTGGTCCATTCCTCCTGACAGAGCTGGTGTAACTGAGTCAGGTTTATAGGTCTCCTTGCTCGCACACGCCTTTTCAGTTCTGCCAACAAATTTTCTATAGGATTGAGGTCAGGCTTTTGTGATGGCCACTCCAATACCTTGCCTTTGTTGTCCTTAAGCCATTTTGCCACAACTTTGGAAGTATGCTTGGGGTCATTGTCCATTTGGAAGACCCATTTGCGACCAAGCTTTAACTTTTGACTGATGTCTTAAGATGTTGCTTCAATATATCCACATAATTTCCATCCTCATGATGCCATCTATTTTGTGAAGTGTACCAGTCCCTCCTGCAGCAAAGCACCCCCACAACATGATGCTGCCACCCCCATGCTTCACGGTTGGGATAGTGTTCTTCGGCTTGCAAGCCTCCCCCTTATTCCTCCAAACATAATGATGGTCATTATTGCCATCCGACCAGAGTGTGCTCCAGTATTTAAGGTGCTGTTCAACCTGGTCTGCCACATGCCCTTTGTTTCATCAGACCAGAGGACATTCCTCCAAAAAGTACAATCTTTGTCCCCATGTGCAGTTGCAAACCATAGTCTGGCTTTTTTATGGCGGTTTTGGAGCAGTTCTTCCTTGCTGAGCGGCCTTTCGGGTTATGTCGATATAGGACTCATTTTACTGTGGATATAGATACTTTTGTACCTGTTTCCTCCAGCATCTTCACAAGGTCCTTTGCTGTTGTTCTGGGATTGATTTACACTTTTCGCACCAAAGTGTGTTCATCTCATTCCAAAGTGAAAAATCTACTTGGTGCAACATGGAAACATATTTGTTGTATATACAGTATAATTTAGTTTGAATTTATAGTTTGAATTTATGTTATTTACTACGTTTAACCAAAGAAGAAAAGTAGGTTGAGTGTTGAAAGAACATGATTTTTTCAATTGATCAAATCTCAATTATTTTTTACAATGTGTATAATACTCCCAAGACCAGTTTCAAAGACAACAAAGCCTTATGATGTTCTCATGGTCAGGTGCGGCAGCTATAAAAGCACATAATTGTTTAACTGAGCATTTTATGGGGCTGTCTGACACTATGATTCAGTGGAGCCATGCAGCCAGAGGCTCTGGCTTGTAAATGAGAACACATTGAGCTCAGTAGCGCAGGCCTAATTACAGGTGGATATTACTCTGGGTAATGTAATGGCCAACTGCGCCACTTACTTCAGTGTAGTGTAGTCTTGGGCCTGGTGGTAGGAAGGATGGTACTCTCTAGGTAACTACTATTTAGAGATCTGAGTCAAGTTAGCGGCGTCCAGCACACGTGAGAAAATCAGAGGGTGCAGGGACAGGCCGTTTCTTGGCGTATGACACAGAGAAATGTGTGGTGTGATATACACACCCACACATCCACACAGGTATGCAGACACGCACATTAACAAGCACTCCCACCCACACACACATCGGGCACTATCCTCACACACACAATGCCCACTGTTCCATGCTCTAAAATAGCTGGGGTTGATGTCACTGCTGCATAGTGATGCACACACAGTAACACGATATGTCTCATGGTGCTGTTTTCCATGAGACTGAGTAAGCGTTCCAAATATCCCCCTATTCCCTACATGGTACACTACTTTTGACCAGGGCCCATAAGGCTCTCGTCAAACGTTTTGCACTATGTTGGGAATAGAGTGCCATTTGGGATGAAGTCTAAATGTGCTCCAGTATTTAAGGTGCTGTTCGACCTGGTCTGCCACATGCCCTTTGTCACACATCTAATTTTAGAGGTTAATCCGTCATAAACAGATAGCAAAACTCTTGGGTCTTAGGGCCTTAAACTTGAAGAAGGCAGGTGGGCAGGCAGGCAGGCATTATTAATTAATAATCCATTCAGCGAGGAATCAGAGAGATTTGAGGTGCCGTCACGTGCGCTTAGTGCCACAGTGGAGACCTCAACACTATTTTCAATGCGCTCTATGTGTGTCACTGTCACAATGATCTCCCTGCTGCATTTGTCGATTGAGAGAATGCTTGTCATTATACGGGATAACTCGCCTATTATGCCGTTTTCAAAACAACTGGGAACTCGGAAATATTCAACTTCAGTGCGTTCAAGACAACTGGGAACTCTGGGAAAAAAAGGAGCTGGGGTGAGAAAAATATATTTCTAAACGGTCCTCCAACTCGGAATTCCAAGTCTGAAACTCAATCCTCTTTTTAGAGCTCCAACTTTCCAACCTGAAGATCACCGATGTCATGTTTTGACCTAGTTTTTTTTCTCTCTCTCGAGTTCCCAGTTGTCTTGAACGCACCATTAACCGTGAGGACAATACGACAATATGAGTCCTCAGGAATGAACTGATGCACACTGAGATTGTTGCATAATTTCTAGAGCAGGGGTGTCAAACTCATTCCATTAAAGGCTGAGGGTCTGCAGGTTTTTGTTTTTTCCTTTCAATTAATACCTAGACAACAAGGTGAGGAGAGTTCCTTATTAATTAATAACTGCCACCAATCAAGTACAAGGGTAGAGCGAAAACCCGCAGACACTCGGTCCTCTGTGAAATGAGTTTGACACGTATTCTAGAGGAAGATGACAATATATAGCCTACACCATGGGTATTCAACTCTTACTCTACTACGAGGTCTGGAACCTGCTGGTTTTCTGTTCTACCTGATAATTAATTGCACCCGCCTGGTGTCTCAGGTCTAAGTCCCTGATAAGAGGGGAACAATGACAAAATGCAGAGAAACGTGCTTCGAGGTCCAGAGTCGAGTTTGACGGGCCCTACACCATGCATGTCGTGTTCAGTAGGGATAAACGCTGCATAAAGAATCTGATCATAAAAATGTATAATGAGAAACTATGAACTTTGCCCTACATCTGCTGAAGAATGACCAACCAAATAAAGGAGTGGCATGAAATAATGACTTATTTTGAAAGAAGAGATCTGTGCCTTCCAACAGATTTCATTCATCAATCCGAAAACTAAACAAAATACGACTCATTTTTCCTATTTGTTTTAATAATGGTAGTTAATACCAGGGTGAAAGGAAATACTGCCCTACAGCCAATTGGTTTATGCAAATTAGCTGCAGTAATAATATAATTTAACAACCCCCCCCCCCCCACTCAACTCCACTCTCCCGCTGCATACCTTAGACGGGAGTAGTGTGGTTCTAATTTTAATTCGATTGGATTTACATAACGGTTTTCCATTAACAGGGTCCCCAACGAGCCTTCACAGATAGCGTCAACTACTCCCCAATGCCCACATTGCTAATAAAGCCTGGCGACGTCACTCCTCTCTCTGTCTGTATCCAGTTCAATCACCATCATGGCTGCCTAGGCCTTTGGACAATGGACCCACTTATACTGAATCAAGTAATGCACTATTATCAACATTCAAGACATGATACAATGGATATTATTGTTGCTGTTACAGAAGGTATCCGAGGACACAAACAATTTAAGCGGTGGAACATGATGATGTTGAGAGGTTCATGCATTAGGCCCAAATCAGTTACAGTTCTACTTGACACCATGGTACATAAATGGTTCTGTCACTAGTCTCAAATTGCCATTACTTTGTAGTGTCAGATTTGAAACAAGGTGAGAAAGACAGAAGACCGAAGTTCCCATGTCAAGAATCCTGTTTATCATAACAAGTACGCGCTATTAATCATAAGTAGTCGATACAGGTCCTTCTTCATCATCTTCAAGTTCACTGAACAGCTAAAGTTATTCTCTGTCTACACCCCATCATGTTACTATTTTGTGCTCAATCAATGTCTTGAAGTAAACAACCTTTATTTGCCTTTAGTGTTTTCTCCACCCTCACTCTTCAGCACTTCTGTTCAGTCACAGAGGGAGGCATATTGTTTAACACGGATGAAAGCTCTTGAGGCTGGATAGAGAGTTACTGCTCTGCAGGAAAATAACTGAGAGACGGCGGCTCGCTGCTATCTTTTGACATACTTTGTACAGAGTTTAAGTATTTTTTTTCTGAACTGGGTCAATTTCAAACATACTCTCTCCGCCTATCACGTCCTGTACTGCCCTGTATCAACATTGACGGTCTCTCAGACTGACCTAAAAACAACTCCTAAAGGACGCAATGATTCAAAGACATGAGGCCACGCTATCAAATATTTACCAAATCGCTGTACCAATCACCACACAGGGGGCATGTTTGGCATAAGGCCTTTGAAAAGCATCTGTGCACTGTGGCGGCTCCTCTCTAGTCTCCACTCCCTCCGAATAGGGGGATATGTAGAAAAACGGAAACTGTTTCCCATTCTTCTCATGGCCTGAATTCAGTTGAATGAATATTTAGGGCAGTATATAATTTTTTTCTTTCAAAGTGGAGGGATGCAAGCTACAATTCATCCAATGTGGGGATCATGAGAGGCTATTTGCATTTAACAATAATAACTAATCTTGCCAACACATGCATGGGCAAACTCACCACACACCAATGACTTAAGCTTTAAAAACCCAATTCCACTACGCTGACAATTAAAGGTGCTCTTTTGCTCTATGCTTTTTCGAATGACTTTTACACAGCAACCATTTGAAATGTTTCTCCAAAGCGAGAAGGGAAACATACAGCATAAAGACTCCCCAGAGGCCTATTCAATAACAGCCAATGCCATTCATTGGGTTGCGAGTCAACAAACATGATATTCAGTAAATAGCAACAATGGATTACATTCAATGTAATGTTATGCTACACAGCAAATTCTCCAGTGTTAGATTCAACACTGGGCCAGTGTCTATGTAATAACACCTTTAATGTTAAATTAACACTGTGCTCAGCGCTGACTCTGTTACACTTCGTTAGTGTGAAGGAATTAACACTTTAAGTGTAACACAATAGTATTTTGTAACACTAGGAAGTGTATTTAGTTTACACCCATGGTGTCATGCAATGATGCCTTGTAGTATTTTTAACCATTACATAAAGAGATCTTAAACGTTTGACAACCATGTTGGATTAAGAACGTTACAATCATTTCTTTAATGGCACACGGTTGTAAGCAAGCATTTTCAAAACTTCAGAACTGCCCACAAACATAATGAATCTATACCTGGCATAACTATAGACCTCTTAAACTGGTACAACACTTCCACTCGCGTTTGGCCGAAAACAACAAATTGAAAGCCACGCCCCCACTAAGCCATACTTTCCAGGTGTTACCACCCATGATTGTATTTGTTAGTAACAGAGACATGGTTGTTGAATTCATGCAACATTCAGAACCATTGACTCTTTCCACATGTTGTGATGTTACAGACTTATTCTAATTTTTAATTTTTTTTTATCCTCATGTTTGCACATTTAAAAATAAAACACTGAAATATGACATTTACATAAGTATTCAGACCCTTTACTCAGTACTTTGTTGAGGCACCTTTGGCAGCGATAACAGCTTTGAGTCTTCTTGGGTATGACACTACAAGCTTAGCACACCTGCATTTGGATAGTTTCTCCCGTTCTTCTCTGCAGATCCTCTCAAGCTCTGTCAAGTTGGATGGGGAGCATTACTGCACAGCTATTTTCAGGTCTCTCCATAGATGTTTGATCGGGTTCAACTCCGGGCTCAGGCTGGGCCACTCAAGGACATTCAGAGACTTGTCCCGAAGCCACTCCTGCGTTGTCTTGGCTGTGCACTTAGCTGTTGTTGTCCTGTTCCTGCTCCAGTCTGAGGTCCTGAGCGCTCTGGAGACGGTTTTCATCTAGGATCTCTCTGTACTTTGCTCCATTCATCTTTCTCTCGATCCTGACTAGTCTCCCAGTCCCTGCCGCTGAAAACATCCCCACAGCATGATGCTGTCACCACCTGGTGCCTGGTTTCCTCCAGACGTGACGCTTAGCATTCAAGCCAAAGAGTTCAATCTTGGTTTCTTCAGACTAAAGAATCTTGTTTCTCATGCGCTGAGAGTCTTTTAGGTGCCTTTTGGCAAACTTCAAGCGGGCTGTCATGTGCCTTTTACTGAGGAGTGGCTTCCGTCTGGCCAATCTACCATAAAGGCCTAATTGGTGGAGTGCTGCAGAGATGGTTGTCCTTCTGCAAGTTTCTCCCATCTCCAAAGAGGTACTCTGGAGCTCTGTCAGAGTGACCATCGGGTTCTTGGTATCCTCCCTGACCAAGGCCCTTCTCCCCAGTTTTCTCAGTTTGGCTTGGGCGACCAACTCTAGGAAGAATCTTGGTGGTTCCAAACTTCTTCCATTTAAGAATGATGGAGGCCACTTTGATCTTGGGGACCTTCAATGCTGCAGACATTTTTTGGTACCCTTCCCCAGATCTGTGTCTCGACACAATCCTGTCTCAACGCTCTACAGACAATTCCTTCGACCTCATGGCTTGGTTTTTGCTCTGACGTGCACTGTGGGACCTTTAATAGACAGGTGTACACCTTTTCAAAACATGTCCAATCAATTTAATTTACCACAGGTGGACTCCAATGAAGTTGTAAAAACAGCTCAAGGATGATCAATGGAAACAGGATTCACCTGAGCTGAATTTCGAGTCTCATAGCAAAGGGTCTGAATACTTATGTAAATAAGGTATTTCTGTTTTTTATACATTTGCAAACATTTCGAAAAACCTGTGTTTTGCTTTATCATTATGGGGTATTGTCTGTAGATTGATGAGAGACATTTTTTATTTAATCCAATTTAGAATAAGGCTGTAACGTAACAAAATGTGTAAAAAGTCAAGGGATCTGAATACTTTCCGAATGCACTGTATTTCATAATGCCTTACTTGGATGGCCAAATTTTTCCCATACATAGTGATGTTAGGAACCTTGTGGATTATATGCCACATTACAGATGTGTAATTTCTATTGGAATCCAGCCAACAGTTGGACTTTTTAGTCAACCACAACCTGCATTCAGGATGATTGTCAGGGTTATAAATATTGTAAAGAGACTACCTAAACCATTTAAACTGGAACAACCATTTCAGTGCAATAAATCTAACTAACAGAATGGATTAGTTTAGAATAATGTATGCTATTTATGTTGGTGTGGCAGAAAATGAATGAATCAATCAATGTACATGCAAAAAGACAGATATTAAAAACAATCCAACAAAAATTCTACCTACAGTAGAGCATGCTGGGAAATCTGATAATGATGAGTGGCTTTGATGGGAACGTTTTACTCTCCACAGACGTAACACTGGCCAATTTGCTGTGTATTCATTCATTCTCTCGCTCACACTCTCTCCCTAGCCAAGCTGCTACTGATCTCGGACATGTATTACTCTCCTCGGCCACAAGGGAGAAGCTTCTCATGATTGATCAAATACGGAGGGAGAAAATAGATGACCCAGTGGTTCCAAATGAGAGGACTCGTAAACATGTCACATACAGCTCTTAAAGATGATAATAGAAAAGGTGGAGCGTGACACACTGCACTCCGCTACACAATGAATCCAATTCCCACGTGTACATTGAAAACAGGGAGTGGAGGCATCTCTGACGCACGGAGTGGAGAATTCTCCCTCATCCAGCTAGAAGACATAATGCAACATTAAATCCTTCATCCATTTGACAGCATATTAAACTTCTGTTGTCAACATTAGCGGTGCTTATTTATTGTGTTGCCGTAGACAGTTCCACGTCACCGTCACTCTAACTCTGTCTATGGTAAATGTGTGTGTGTATTGTATTGACAGTCTTTACTGCAGGGTTGACTGGTGAGACAGGCTGTTGACATATGAGGTGACTAGTAGTATTTGACATTGTTGGATCCAGCATTTCTTCTGCTGACATCCTACTGTCAAATAAGGTTTGCACTACAAGCTGTTGTCAACTGCACAACTCTCTGCTTCTCCAGAAAGGTTATATTTCTGAATGATTTGACATTTTATCCATAATGATTTACTACATGGCCCCTACATAAGGACCATATCACACATCCATAAGCAATTCATAAATGTTAATACTAGCTTATGTAAACAACTTCAGGTTGTCTAAGGACAGATAGCGTACCAACACTTTTTCTAGCCTGCATCCTCTTAGGCCCTGTTCTGCTTCTACCCCCCCCTACTGAACCTAACCACCTCTTCCCAGAAGACTGGGACTGGTTTACCTACCTGTGTGTTGGGCCGGCCCTCCTTGTCCCCGGCAGGCTCAGCAGCCCTGATAAGATCCCGTGTCCTGTCATTGGGATTGTTGGGGCATGAGACAGGGTGGCGGCGGTGTGTGTCTGAGTGACGGATTGGGTCATGAGAAGTACACGCATGTCTCAGATTGGTCTGTCGCTTGGATGACCTCCGTTGACCCTCCTGTGGGTTGCTGCGCTGCTGGCTGGGCGGATGACTACACATGCCACAGATAAAGGAGGATGGGCCTGTAAGGCGCTGGGCTACTGGGGGATAGGGGAAGAAGAGAGGAGAAGTGGGGAAAGAAAATAAACAGAGTGCCCAGTACAGTCTATCTACCATTAATGTCAGATCAGGCATCTTGAGAAATGGACAAGCAGGCTACATCAAGCAATTTACTCTCCTAACTCCTGTCAATCTCTCTGTCGGGGATGTGGATTGTAAACACATACAGCATATACAGTACACCACTCGCTCAACTATCTGAATAAATAAATACAAATTGTAAGAATTAAGGTTTGCTTGAGCGATTACAATATTGTAATGCCTCATAATCCGATGTGAATGTAGGGCATTTTCTCCCGAGTTGCTTCATAAACCCCTCTGGACACAAATACTGAAAAATACAACAAGAAATTAGCTCAATGTTTCATTGGGGTTAGAAACAAAAGGTGTTAGCTAATTAGCTTATAACCTCGAACAAATTGCTTTCTGCCTGCACAGATTGTACAGATAAAAAAATACTGCTATTGTTGAAATATAATGGTGGAAAAAGCACGTAGTGCATATGAGGATACCTACAGTGAATCTTATCAGTCCAACCATACATATCCCATTAGCCCGCAACAGGACTTTGAACTCATTAATTGATTTTTAATTGGCTAAAGCTAAGCGGCGGACACAGTCACCACAAGACAGCTTACAGGAGAGACCTTCAATGCCACAACCTCAGACTATCTGGCTATTGTCGCACACACACACACACAGACACACACACTCACATCAACCCCCCCCCCCCCCCCCCCCCCGGTGTACAATTGAATTCTGTTCTAATTGAGAGGTAGCAGGCACATGTCTCTGTCTCCTACTCACTCACAGCCAGCCAGCCTGGATGGGATAATTACAGGACTACATACAGCTCTTTCTTTCCATGGCCCATGATCCCTAGCCCGGGATCTCCTGGGCTTATCTGGGAGTCAGGAGGGCCCTTTCATTTGTCAGCTCTGCCCTGACAGAAGAGAAGAGAGCAGCGGAGAGGAGCTGTGGCATTAAACAAAGCTTTACTATGTGCCTCTGATATAGCCAGAAATAAAGGGCTGTCTGCTGCAGCAGATCACAGATGCTGGCTGCTTTATTTCCACATTTATTATGTAGGCCTGCCTGCCATCTTGATAAGGGTATCTCATAACCCGCGCTAGCTAACGTACCGCCCGCCTTATCCAAGAGAGCTCCACTCTTCCACTCTGCTCTGCTTTGCTCCGCACACTGGAGCTGAACAATTTTGCAAGGAAGTCCTCAGTGGCTCAATCTGAAGTTTAATTTCAAGTAAATTTGGATATATGAATCTCCCTGAATGCTAAACCACTGCATCTGGCAGAGAGGTGAAATGTGATTGGGTGTAACAGAAGCGGGTATAGCTAGTATCTGATACTCCCAGGCCTGCTTTCAGAAGAGCTAGCATTCTAAGTTAAAGAGAGGCTTCTCCTGCATTTTGATACGATCTCCGAGGATAAACATGAATGTAAATTAGCTGATGAATGTGGTGAGTCATTGCAAAGCGATTATCACTATACACTCCTAGAATTAGTGGTGACTTGAGGAACCCTGGAGATCCTCATTACTAGTCAATGGTTCATCTTTGTAACTTTGGATTAGTTGAGGGGTTCTTGGAGGAACCTTTCATGTTTTTAATGTAGCAAAGGGTTCCTGGAGGAACCCTGGACTGGAGGTGTGGCTTAGTAGCGGCGTGACTTTAAGATATATCCTTTTTAAGCCAGCCATGGGAGTAAATGTCAATGCTGCTCATCTGTTCTGTTGTAATTGTCATCACATTTTAAGGTTGAATATTGACGGTTTTGTACTTTCAATGAGGTTACAGAGTAACTCTAGTGCCAAAGTTGAACTAGTTACCACTTTATTACTATACTTAATCACTAACATTATATTAGAATATGCATAAATATAAAAACAAATGTAACTTTGCAGTGTATGAATTTTTTACATGATGAACAGGAATTAAAGTTGCTGTAGCAGGGGGCCAAAAATAACTATCTGAAAGCCATGCCTCCAATAAGCCACGCCTACAATCTTCTGTTAGGCTGCGACCTCTACAATATATTATTAAAAAGGTAAAACATTTAACCCCTCCCATCACAAATGGTTCTGGTTTGAACCTTTACACAGGGATTCCCCAAAGACCCTTTTCAGAGGGGTTCCTAGAAAAACCTTTGTGAACTGGAAAGGTTCCCCTGTGTGGCAATTTTTAGAACCCCAAAAGGTTCTTCCAGGCTCCTTTACTTCTAAGAATGTATCCATAAGAGACCATTTAGTCCTATGGTACACACGTTGGCGTGTATTTTTATGAAATAATTGTTTTGGTTGACAGTAAGCCAGGTATTTGATACATAGTAAAACATTTAAATAATACGTTATTATGGTAACTTACTGTAAAAAAAAAAGGTACAGTATGTACCCGTAAATACCAAAGAAACATTGGTTTAACATTACATTTCAGTAATGTACTGTTAAACCAAAGTTTAGTTAGAATTTACGGTAACATACTGTACCTTATTTTACAGTAACTTACAGGTAACTGGTTCCAGTAAGTTACCATTAAAACAACATAATTGTTTTACAGTGTAGGTCTAGTAGTAATTGGGAGTTGTCAAATTGGCTGGTGCTGGAACATCTTTTGTTCGTCTGTAGTAATTTATCGGGGTAGTTTCAATGCAGTGCAGATTGGATGTCACTAATGATGAACGGGAGCTGTAAATATCATGCGGCGGGTCCCCTTTCACAACATTGGATCCTACTATTACTCACAACACCACCTATGGCTGCTCTTTACATTTCTACCATTATACCTTTATACATAGACTTGTATGTACAGTTGAAGTCAGAAGTTTACTTACACCTTAGCCAAATACATTTAAACTCAGTTTTTCACATTTCCTGACATTTGATCCTAGTAAAAATGCCCTGTCTTAGGTCAGTTAGGATCACCACTTTATTTTAAGAATGTGAAATGTCAGAATAATAGTAGAGAGAATTATTTATTTAAACTTTTATTTCTTTCATCACATTCAGGTTGTCTAAGGACAGATAGTATTTGGTAGCATTGCCTTTAAATTGTTTTACTTGGGTCAAACGTTTCGGGTAGCCTTCCACAAGCTTCCCACAATAAGTTGGGTGAATTTTGACCCATTCCTCCTGACAGAGCTGGTGTAACTGAGTCAGGTTTATAGGCTTCTTTGCTCGCACACGCTTTTTCAGTTCTGCCCACACATTTTCTATGGGATTGAAGTCAGGGCTTTCTGATGGCCACTCCAATACCTTGCCTTTGTTGTCCTTAAGCCATTTTGCCACATCTTTGGAAGTATGCTTGGGGTCATTGTCCATTTGAAAGACCCATTTGCGACTAAGCTTTAACTTCCTGACTGATGTCTTGAGATGTTGCTTCAATATATCCACATAATTTTCCTCCCACATGATGCCATCTATTTTGTGAAGTGCACCAGTCCCTCCTGCAGCAAAGCACCCCCACAACATGACCCCCGTGCTTCAAGGTTGGGATGGTGTTCATCGGTTTGCAAGCCTCCCCCTTTTTCCTCCAAATAAAACGATGGTCATTATGGCCAAACTGTTCTATTTTTGTTTCATCAGACCAGAGGACATTTCTCCAAAAAGTACGACCTTTGTCCCCATGTGCAGTTGCAAAGCGTAGTCTGGATTTTGTATGGCGGTTTGGGAGCAGTCCTTGCTAGGCGGCCTTTCAGGTTATGTCGATATAGGACTCGTTTTACTGTGGATATAGATACTTTTGTACCTGTTTCCTCCAGCGTCTTCACAAGGTCCTATGCTGTTTTTCTGGGATTGATTTGCACTTTTCGCACCAAAGTACGTTCATCTCTAGGAGACAGAACGCGTCTCCTTCCTGAGCGGTATGACGGCTGCGTGGTCCCATGGTGTTTATACTTGCATACTATTGTTTGTACAGATGAACGTGGTACCTTCAGGTGTTTGGAAATTGCTCCCAAGGATGAACCAGACTTGTGGAGGTCAACAATTTTGGTTGATTTCTTTTGATTTTCCCTTGATGTAAAGCAAAGAGTCATTGAGTTTGAAGGTAGGTTTTGAAATAAACTCAGCAAAAATATACATTTCCCTTTTTCAGTACCCTGTCTTTCAAAGATAATTCGTAAAAATCCAAATAACTTCACAGATCTTCATTGTAAAGGGTTTAAACACTGTTTCCCATGCTTTTTCAATGAACCATGAACAATTAATGAACATGCACCTTTGAATGGTTGTTAATAATACACTAACAGCTTACAGACGGAAGGCAATTAAGGTCACAGGTATGAAAACTTAGGACACTAAAGAGGCCTTTCTACTGAGTCTGAAAAACACCAAAAGAAAGATGCTCATCTGCGTGAACGTGCCTTATTGCAATGTCCATACTGTGAGACACCTAAGACAGCGCTACAGGGAGACAGGACGGACAGCTGATCGTCCTCGCAGTGGCAGACCACGTGTAACAACACCTGCACAGGATCGGTACATCCGAACATCACACCTGCGGGACAAGTACAGGATGGCAACAACAACTGCCCGAGTTACACCAGGAACGCACAATCCCTCCATCAGTGCTCAGACTGTCCGCAATAGGCTGAGAGAGGCTGGACTGAGGGCCTGTAGGCCTGTTGTAAGGCAGGTCCTCACCAGACATCACCGGCAACAATGTCGCCTATGGGCACAAACCCACCGTCGCTGGACCAGACAGGACTGGCAAGTCACGGTTTTATCTCACCGGTGTGATGGTCGGATTCACTTTTATCATCGAAGGAATGAGTGTTACACCTGTACTCTGGAGCGGGATCGATTTGGAGGTGGAGGGTCCGTCATGGTCTGGGGCGGTGTGTCACAGCATCATCGGACTGAGCTTGCAGGCAATCTCAACGCTATGTGTTACAGGGAAGACATCCTCCTCCCTCATATGGTACCCTTCCTGCAGGCTCATCCTGACATGACCCTCCAGCATGACAATGCCTCCAGCCATACTGCTCGTTCTGTGCACGATTTCCTGCAAGACAGGAATGTCAGTGTTCTGCCATGGCCAGCGAATAGCCCTAATCTCAATCCCATTGAGCACGTCTGGGACCTGCTGGATCAGAGGGTGAGGGCTAGGGCCATTCCCCCCAGAAATGTCCAGGAACTTGCAGGTGCCTTGGTGGAAGAGTGGGGTAACATCTCACAGCAAGAACTGGCAAATCTTGTGCAGTCCATGAGGAGATGCACTGCAGTACTTAATGCAGCGTGTGACATCACCAGATACTGACTGTTACTTTTGATTTTGACACCCCCCCCTTTGTTCAGGGACACATTATTTCATTTCTGGTAGTCACATGTCTGTGGAACTTGTTCAGTTTATGTCTCAGTTGTTGAATCTTATGGTCATACAAATATTTACACGTTAAGTTTGCTGAAAATAAATGCAGTTGACAGTGAGATGACATTTCTTTTTTTGCTGCGTTTACATCCACAGGTACACCTCCAATTGACTCAAATGATGTAAATTAGCCTATCAGAAGCTTCTAAAGCCATGTCATCATTTTCTGTAATTTTCCAATCTGTTTAAAGGCACAGTCAACTTAGTGCATGTAAACTTCTGACCCACTTGAATTGTGATACAGTGAATTATAAGTGAAATAATCTGTCTGTGAACAATTGTTGGAAAAATTACTTGTGTCATGCACAAAGTAGATGTCCTAACTGACTTGCCAAAACTATAGTTTGTTAACAAGAAATTTGTGGAGTGGTTGAAAAACGAGTTTTAATGACTCCAACCTAAGTGTATGTAAACTTCTGACTTCACCTGTAGATATACAGTACCAGTAAAGTTTGGACACACTTACTCATTCAAGGGTTTTTCTTTATTTTTACTATTTTCTACATTGTAGAATAATAGTGAAGACATCTAAAATATTAAATAACACATATGGAATCATGTAGTAACCAAAAAAGTGTTAAACAAATCAAAATATATTTTATATGTTAGAGTCTTCAAAGTAGCCACCCTTTGCCTTGATGACAGCTTTGCAGTCTCTTGGCATTCTCTCAACCAGGTTCGTGAGGTAGTCACCTGGAATGCATTTCAATTAACAGGTGTGCCTTGTTAAAAGTTAATTTGTGGAATTTCTTTCCTTCTTAATGCATTTGAGCCAATCAGTTGTTTTGTGACAAGGTAGGGGTGGGATACAGAAGATAGAAAATATTTAATATTTCAACTCTGTCATTATGTATTTAGACACATTATGGTAGGTGGAAACATGGAAAATAAAAACATATCAAGTCAAATACACAGCTGAATGAACTGTGTCCTAGGTAGGTAGAATACTGCATTGCATTCAGATGCCTCCCAGCAGTATCTGTGCAAATGGAGGGATTTCAGCTCTGTCAAATAACTGGAGGTCAACGTCATTTTACCACTGCCAATAGAGCCCATGGTGATACTATAGTGTAGCTGCTTTTTCATCACTTTGGTTACCTGTGGAGGCTACCTTCCCTGAAGGGAAAGAAATTCAGGGCACTTTCCCACTGGCTCAAATACTTAGTTCTTTTTTGGTAATATATTTGATCACATGGTACGTATTTCACTTTGGGGACTAGTGTGCCGTAGCCCATGCACTTACCAGCAATTCCAATGAAGTCAAGACCCAGAACTGCGATAGTTTCTCTCTCTCCACACATAATGGTTTGAATTCACAGCTGAGCCATGACACACTGCTGGCAGAAATGTGTTTGTGAAGCCTCAACTTTAACTCTTTATCTCAGAGATCAGTATATTTAGCACATGGACTTTTATCTTTTTCCCCCAGTGGGTTTGAGCATTGCATTAATTCCGTTGTTTGGAGGTGAATGCATAATCTCAGCATTACACTCCGAGAATGATGGGAGATTCAAATGGATTTTGATACTGAGCAGTACTTTCTCCATCTGGCGTTCATCAATATGTTTCTATGCGAAGAAATGAAAGGGAATGCTGGATCTGTTCAAGTGCCTCGTATAATGGTGTCTGTCTAGATCAGTGATGGTGGAGTGTGACATAATACCATATTCTAATTCAACCAGTGAGAACATTCTGTCTCTCTGTCACTGGATATTAGAAAATGTCCCATTGCTTGCAATCTCAGTGAATTGAGCACACAGCAGCAACCGTATCGAGACAAACGCCACGCCGCAGTGCTGCAACCGTGAGACACAGCTCTTCTCCAACACAATGCAATTGAATTTGAGATAAGTATCGCTCACAAAATCTCCAAGAATCCTCATTTTGGCAATATGGTCTACTGCGTCAACTTATGAAATACTTTGACAAGATATAGTAGAAGTGTACAATACGATCCCAAAGAAGATAGTGATAACAATTTAATAGACTGAATTTGAACCTAGGTTTCATGTGCTTCATAAGGCTGTGTCAGCCTAGTCCTCTGAGCTATAGCCTGGGCATTCACTTGGGGAGCTAACACAAGTCTTAGGGAGCTGACTCGCCTTAGGCAAGGTTACTCATTACACAAGCACGTCTCACTGAACTATAACCTTTACATTGACACAAATGTGTACTTCTCTAAGAATCCTCAAATGAAAAGGTGCATATTTGTCAAGCCCCTGATTGATTCACTTGATACAGTATATGTTTTTCCAAGTTTTATGACAGAAATCTGTCCTGCTAAATAGATTCTGCACTGATTAAATGCTTTCCTCAGTCTGCCAACGTCCTTTGGGCCATTTCTCTGCACATTAAAAGCTTATTCAAATCATATTTTTCTTCTCATATTAACATGAGCTTAGATCCTCAGCAAAAGTCATGATAAGTAGCTTTGCAAACATTTGCGTCCAGAAGCACATAAACTGTGGCCCTGAATGAACTAGTCTTGTTTGGGAAATGAATTTAGTCAAGGACACAACTGGATTAAGGCTCATACATAGACTTTTGAAGAACATGTATGACATTTTTCTCACAAATGTCTAACATCGACAGACCTGAACTTTCTGTATTGCAACAGAAGAACGCAGACTCAGCGACAGCGGTTTCATTGGGTACTTTTGAAAATATTCGTTGTCTGAGTGAGGGAGTTGCTATAAATCACGAGGACTCGATGTATTTTCAAAGATGAGACGTTGAGGATTATAATAAATACCGCTTTGATGTCATTCAAGCAAACCAAAACACCCGTGAGTCCAAATGTACGCTTCACATTTCCATATCATAAAACTCTTAAATATAGAGTGTCAACGTTTATGATCACTATGTTTGATGTACAGTTACAAGATGACATGGCCGTTATACCCTGGGTTGTCCTGAACAGAATGAGACTATGTTTGATGGATTTTGAAGAATATTTGCCACGGTCCTTGCATCTGAGCGCACTCATGAATCCGCTCTATACGCACCAAAGTTATGATCTGCTTCTATGAATTGTCTCGTAAAGAAAAGCCTAACGCTGTAAGATCATGTTTTATAATTAAGCTAGTCGTGTTGGCAATAGAACCAGTTTTCAAATGATGCCCACCTGACCCAGATTGCGATTTATAAAGGACTGTGTTTGGAATGCATAAACAACAACAGTAATTGTATAAAGGAGTTCCTAGTTCCTCAACGGCACAGCTATGAGACCTCAAAAAAGCACCTTAAAGTTGAAGAATCTTTTTTTAAGCCATAAAAGCGCATTGAAATGACTTAGGAACTGTGCACACTTTGGAGAGGTGTGTGGCCGTTTGGAAACACCAGTTAGACCTCTCACTCAAACCATTCCCATTTTTTTTGGTCTTAAATTGCACCTACCCAAAATATTCCCAGAATATTGGTATTATGTTACTGAATGTATCCAGAGTATTTTCAGATTTCGTTATCAACAAATGAGGCGAAATGTACAGTAAATGTCAAATGCACATAAAATCAACAGTGTAATTTGGATTTGGATTCAGTCTTGTGTCAGGTGAAGTGTTGTGTCCTCACCTTTAGTCTAATAATTATTCCCATAATCTCCAAACTGTTCCCTTTATTTTCTACAATGGTTATGCTCTATCCATATAGGACAATTGCCAAGAGTGTAAGGGGTTAACTGTAGGAGTTTGGGTTGCACATTTCAAACAAGACACAGCACAACTCAACGGTTAACTTGTGAGATTCCATCCATTCCCTTTGTGATGAAACCAAGTTCAACTGTTACAGCAAGGTCAGCCTGAATTCACCCACACTTCGAGACATAAATTACTTTAATGAGCAAGAGTTGTTTGCACTTCAGTCTCTAACAAGAACCATGGAATATTGAATTCCTGAACCCACACACTCAATTTTGGATTCTGCCTGCATCCGTTTAGCAAGCAGAGAGACAAACTGCAAAAAAACAGCATGACAGTAAAATAAACAACCTCCCACATCCAGACCTTGAAACATGTGTTTAAAGATGAATTATATGTACAGCTGCTCGTTCCCCGCGGTCAAATAAACAACAAAAGACTGTCAACATCATCGCTTGTGCTGTTACATTTATTGTACGTTCAGCATCTGCAAAGTTTCAGCACCAAAGATTGTCTGTTGATTAGGAACAAAGGCAGATTTTGTGAACAATTATACAGTGCATTTGGAAAGTATTCATACCCCTTGACTCTTTCCACATTTTGTTATGGTACAGCCTTATTCTAAAATGGATTACATAATTTTTTTCTCCTCATCAATCAACACAATACACTATAATGACAAAGCAAAAACAGGTTTTTAGAAATGTTGGCAAATGTATAAAAAAAAAAACAGAAAAATTACATTAACATAAGCATTCAGACCTTTTACTCAGTACTTTGTTTTAAGCACCTTTGGCAAAGATTACAGTCTTGAGTCTTCTTAGGTATGACGCTACAAGCTTGGCACAACTGTAATTTGGGAGTTTCTCCCATTCTTCTCTGCAGACCCTCTCAAGCTCTGTCAGGTTGGATGGAGAGCATCGTTGCACAGCTATTTTCAGGTCTCTCCAGAGATGTTCGATCGGGTTCAAGTCCGGGCTCTGGCTGGGCCACTCGAGGACATTCAGAGACTTGTCCCAAAGCCACTCCTGCGTTGTCTTGGCTGTGTGCTTAGGGTCGTTGTCCTGTTAGAAGGTGAACCTTCGCCCCATTCTGAGGTCCTGAGCGCTCTGGAGCCACTGTGTTCATGGGGACCTTCAAAACTGCAGAAATGTGTCTCGACAAAATCCTGTCCAAGAGCTCTATGGACAATTCCTTTGACCTCATGGCTTGGTTTTGCTCTGACATGCACTGTCAACTGTGAGACCTTATATAGACAGGTGTGTGCCTTTTCAAATCATGTCCAATCAATTGAATTTACCAGAGGTGGACTTCAATGAAGGTGTAGAAACATCTCAAGGATGATCAATGGAAACAGGATGCACCTGAGCTCAATTTCGATTCTCATAGCGAAGGGTCTGAATACTTATGTAAATAAGGTATTTTATCATTACATTTTTTATAAATTTGCTACAATTTTGAAAAACCTGTTTTCGCTTTATCGTTATGGGGTATTGTGTGTAGATTGATGAGGATATTTCATATTTATTTGATCCATTTTAGAATAAGGCTGTAACGTAAAAAAATGTGGAAAAAGTCTAGGGGTCTGGATACTTCCCGAATGCACTGTAACTCGATTCAGAATGACTTTCTCTTGGGTTTAGCTGACAATGCAAGAGCTCAGCCTAAGTTTATTTACATCACATTGTCAGGCATTATTCAGATGTATAAATGAATTATGTGAACTTATGATTTGTCTTAACTACCGTATGCATCCACAAGCACTGCCATACTGGTGTCTGTCTGGGTGGCGCTGCTTGGTTGGTGCTGCGGGCCATGCATCATTTCACATTATGAATAATGACTTTTGTTGTCACCTTAACTCGCAGCCAGAGTCCATCCCTTAATCAAAGATGATTAGTTCAATTTACTTCCCCCTGGCAACACTAGAGAGGTCAAACTCACTGTAATTTCCCCCGTCATCATCCTCATCTTGACCTTTCTATTTGGATAAACTGTTTGCATTTGAGACAGGGCATTCCAGCATGTGTTCCTCATTTAGGGGAGGAAGTTTGGGAAAGTGTGTGTTTGTCTGGTAAAAGCCAACCAAAACAACAGCAAAGTACTTTGCTTAGAGTACACTCACTCAATCTGCCGCTTGCACAGTAGTCAAGGCAAGAAAAAAACACACAAAATGGAGAGTGACATGAATACTGAGCGTGGAGCTCTGCTGATATCCCAGACACACAGCATCTCTAACATCTAACACATGTTGGCAGGTGTGGAGTTTGGGGGTGCAGTGCTGAACACACTCATTTGTATGTTGTGCTGTTGAAATTGTGTATGTGTTATGTGTGTGCGTGTCATTTACATGTCATCCATGTGTTTGTGTGTGTTGTGTGTGTGTGTTTAGGGGGGGGGGGGTGGGACCTCTACCCCCTCAGGCTTCTCTTTGTGATATGTGACTGCACCAGATAAACTGCACCATGCGTCAGATGGGACAGATTCTGTTAAAACGGTCACGAATAACTTGTCTTCATGAAACTATAGAACATGAACAAATCTGATGCTATTATTTTCTTCTCTCTTCTCCTCCTCCTCCTCCTCTTCAAATACAGCTGCCTCATGAGGGATTCATGAGGCATGTGATGGGAATGAAAATACTCAAGATGTTTGTGTTAGTGGTGCCCGGGTCAGCTGTTCGTTCACCCTCAACCGCCCGCAATTGCTAAGTAACCCATCCACAAATGCCCACTATGTGATAAAGTGAAAATCTGAAGCCCGCACCTGACCCTAACCCATAAATATAGAAAATGCGCTGTAGGCTAGAGTCAGAGATGGCAAAACAGGGGGTGCAGGATTTGTTGCCTAATTTAGGTATAATTCTGATTTCCAAGATTTTGGTAGGTTATTTGTCTGTCATCTTGTCTATAACTAGATACATTGCAGCCTCTCTTCTGTCATTATATGTTGCCATAAAACTCTTCCACACCAGAATAATGTCATAAATTATATCATGAATGCTTCAATCTAGTTGACAGTGGTAAAATTCTCTCTGTCATCTCTGCTTCTTTCACGGGGAGAAAAAATGTTTAGGGACTGAGGAGAAAATGAAATAACTCAAGAACAACAACAACAAAATGTAAAGATTTTCTGTGCAGAATGTCCAAATGACATCAGTTTGACCGATTGTAAGGAAATAGAAAACTGTGACCTAATATGTTTCTGATAAGATTGCAGTACTGCTTGCATGCATATCCTATTTTATGTGGTTGAAATACTCTCAGTATTTATGACTCTGATAAAGATACTGTAGCACTTCTACTACAGATGGTCCCTAAATGTGCATTTGCATTCTCTCAAGATGCTGAAAGAAAGAAATCCTATTTTTTTCACTCCTGTTCCCGAGCCATGATGTACAGGGGCATCATTTTACTGCAATAAACGCTTAATTCTGCAGGAGCTAATATTAAGTCTATGTGATAGATTATAAGCCTACAGTCAGTGTTCAGATTTCAGTTTCATTTAACCCATCTGAAAAGTAGGTTACAGTTCCCTTGTTGTGCCATAGGCCTAGTGTCTCACGGTCGTCACACAATACAGGCACAGCTATCATCCTCTTTCCCAAACATTACTATTCTGGCCTTCCCTTCTCTTTATTTTCAACTCCATTTCACAGCTTTTCTCTTACTGAATTCAACTCAGACATTGTCCTTTTTGCCTCAGTGTGTCCCCTAACTTTTTCTGCCCACTCCCAAAAGCGTTCGGTGATTGGTGTGTAGGCTATTTGGCCTGCGTTTAAGTTGCATGCTGACCAAACCACCTGCCTTGCCTGTGCAAGCCGTTGCAAAATAAATGTACACCTACATGTTGTTCAATAATTTCATCCAAACTGCTCGCGCACGTCAACAGGCGTCTGCATAGCCAGGCGTTGAAGTAGAACTTGGTTCTGTTTTAGACGCTTGACACACTGCGAGTCCAGCCTCTCCCATCTACTTATTGGTTTTTAGTAGCATACTAAGCCACGTGGGTGATTGAAAGGTGAACTACAGTAGGTAAACACTCCAGGCCAGTTAGTGGCTCTAATGCACCTTAAAGTTGGTTGCCAACATCCATATACAATCCACAGAAGAAGCAGAAGGGGAGATTTATCAAAGAAAGCTAAGTTCCCCCTGCTATCTGTGGATTCATTGTTAGAGTAGAGAATACACGGTTTAGTTAGAAGATTCTACAGAGATCCAGCCTAAAAGAAAACTGTAAAATAATGTAAAATAATAACCCAATGTTTATCTCCCAGGACAATTTAGCTAGCAACCGCAAGTCAGCTAAATATCCAAGAATGCTTCATGTGTGTTTCAACCTGTCCTCAAATTAATATGGTTGGTTCACAGTTGGTTTTGGTATTTTTTTATACCCCCTTTTTCTCCCCAATTTCATCTTGTCTAATCGCTGCAACTCCTCAACGGGCACAGGAGGTGAAGGTCGAGTCATGCCTCCTCCGAAACATGACCTGCCAAACCACGCTTCTTAACACCCGTCCGCTTAACCCGGAAGCCAGCCGCACCAATGTGTTGCAGGAAACACTGCTCACCAGACGACCGAGGTTAGCCTGCAGGTGACTGTGCACGCCACAAGGAGTCGCTAGAGTGCAATGAGCCAAGTAAGGCTCCCCGCACGGTCAAACCCTCCCCTAACCTGGAGGACACTGGGCCAATTGTGCACCGCCCAATGGGACTCCCGATCACAGCCTGTTGTGATACAGCCGGGGATTGAACTCGGGTCTGTAGTGACACCTCTAGCACTGCGATACAGTGATGGAAAAAGTAACCAGTTGTAATACTTGAGTAAAAGTAAAGATACCTTAATATAAAATTATTCAAGTAAAAGTGAAAGCCACCCAGTAAATTACTACTTGAGCAAAAGTCTAAAAGTATTTGGTTTTAAAATAAATCAAATCAAATGTTATTGGTCACATACACATGGTTAGCAGATGTTAATGCGAGTGTAGCAAAATGCTTGTGCTTTTAGTTCTGACAGTGCAGTAATATCTAATAAGTAATCTAACAACTTCACAACAACTACCTAATACACACAAATGTAAAGGGATGGAATAAGAGTATGTACATATAATATATGGATGAGCGATGACCGTGCGGCATAGGCACGATGCAATAGATGGTATAAAATAATGTATATACATATGAGACGAGTAATGTAAGATATGTAAACGTTATTAAAGTGGCATTATTAAAGTGGACTAGTGATCCATTTATTAAAGTGGCCAATGATTTCGAGTCTGTATGTAGGCAGCAGCCTCTCTGTGTTAGTGATGGCTGTTTAACAGTCTGATGTCCTTGAGATAGAAGCTGTTCTTCAGTCTCTCGGTCCCAGCTTTGATGCACCTGTACTGACCTCATCTTCTGGATGGTAGCGGGGTGAACAGGCAGTGGCTCGGGTGGTTGTTGTCCGTGATGATCTTTTTGGCCTTCCTGTGACATTAAGGTGCTGTAGGTGTCCTGAAGGGCAGGTAGTTTGCCCCGGTGATGCTTTGTGCAGACCTCACTACCCTCTGGAGAGCCTTACGGTTGTGGGCGGAGCAGTTGCCATACCAGGCGGTGATACAGCCCGACAGGATGCTCTCAATTGTGCATCTGTAAAAGTTTGTGAGGGTTTTAGGTGACAACACACATTTCTTCAGCATCCTGAGGTTGATGAGACGCTGTTGCGCCTTCTTCACCACACTATCTGTGTGGGTGGACCATTTCAGTTTGTCTGTGATGTGTACGCCGAGGAACTTAAAACTTTCCACCTTCTCCACTGCTGTCCCGTCAATGAGGATAGGGGGGTGCTCCCTCTGCTGTTTCCTGAAGTCCACAATCATCTCCTTTGTTTTGTTGAGGGAGAGATTGTTTTCCTGACACCACACTCCGAGTGCCCTCACCTCCTCCCTGTAGGTTGACTCGTCATTGTTGGTAATCAAGCCCACTACTGTTGTGTCGTCTGCAAACTTGATGATTGAGTTGGAGGTATGCATGGCCACGCAGTCATGGGTGAACAGGGAGTACAGGAGGGGGCTGAGCACGCACCCTTGTGGGGCCCCAGTGTTGAGGATCAGCAAAGTGGAGATGTTGTTTCTTACCTTCACCACCTGGGGGCGGCCCGTCAGAAAGTCCAGGACTGAATTGCACATGGCGGGGTTGAGACCCAGGGCCTCAAGCTTAATAATGAGCTTGGAGGGTACTATGGTGTTGAATGCTGAGCTGTAGTGAATGAGCAGCATTCTTACATAGGTATTCCTTTTTGTCCAGATGGGATAGGGCAGTGTGCAGTGTGATGGCGATTGCATCGTCTGTGGACCTATTGTGCTGGTATGCAAACTGGGGGCAAACTACCTGCCCTCCAGGACACCTACACCACCCGATGTCACAGGAATACCAAAAAGATTGTCAAGGACAACAACCACCCGAGCCCCTGCCCGTTCACCCCGCTATCATCCAGAAGGTGAGGTCAGTACAGGTGCATCAAAGCTGGGACCGAGAGACTGAAAAACAGCTTCTATCTCAAGGCCATCAGACTGTTAAACAGCCATCACTAACATTGAGTGGCAGCTGCCAACATACTGACTCAAAACTCTAGCCACTTTAAAAAATAATAATTGGATGTAATAAATGTATCACTAGTCACTTTAAACAATGGCACTTTATATAATGATTTCATACCCCACATTACTCATCTCATATGTATATTCTGTACTCTATACCACACGATCATCGCTCATCCATATATTTATATGTACATATTCTTATTCATCCCTTTACACTTGTGTGTATAAGGTAGTTGTTGTGAAATTGTTAGATTACTTGTTAGATATTATGCACTGTCGGAACTAGAAGCACAAGCATTTTGCTACACTCGCATTAACATCTGCTAACCATGTGTATGTGAGCAATAACAATTGATTTGATTTGAAATTGAAGTGGGTCTAGGGTGGCAGGTAAGGTGGAGGTGATATGATTGCTGACTAGTCTCTCAAAGCACTTCATGATGACAGAAGTGAGTGCTATGGTGCGATAGTCATTTAGTTCAGTTACCTTTGCCTTCTTGGGTACAGGAACAATGGTGGCCATCTTGAAGCATGTGAGGACAGCAGACTGGGATAGGGAGAGATTGAATATGTCTGTAAACACACCAGGCAGCTGGTCTGCGCATGCTCTGAGGACGCGGCTAGGGATGCCGTCTGGGCCGGCAGCCTTGCAAGGGTTAACACGTTTAAATGTCTTACTCACGTTGGCCACAGAGAAGGAGAGGGGGGGGGGCACAGTCCTTGGTAGCGGGCTGTGTCGGTGGCACTGTATTATCCTCAAAGTGGGCAAAGAAGGTATGAGCGTGCAAATAAGGTATAAAGTATCAAAGGTATGAATAATTTTAAATTCCTTATAATAAGGAAACGGCACTATTTTCTTCTTCTTATTTTTTTTTACGGATAGCCAGGGGCACACTCCAACAGTCAGACATCATTTACAAACAAAGAATGTGTGTTTAATGAGTCCGCCAGATTAGAGGCAGTAGGGATGACCAGGGAGGTTCTGTTTATAAGTGTGTGAATTGGATCATTTTCCTGTCCTGCTAAGCATTCAAAATGTAATGAGTACTTTTGGGTGTCAATGAAAATGTAAGGAGTAAAAAGTACATTATTTTCTTTAGGAATGTAGTAAAATAAAAATAGTCAGAAATATATATAGTCAAGTAAATGACATACAGTATACCCCAAAAACCTACTAAGTAGTACTTTAAAGTATTTATACTTAAGTACTTTACACCACTGCCACTCAGGAAGCGCCTGATTTTAATATTTTAACCTGAATGTTGTGAACGCGTGAGGTGGAGATAGACAAAATCAGCATGCGCACGCTGGCGCACGCGTCGAGCCAGTTTGGTCAGCATGTTAGGCCGTAAAGCTATAGGCTTACTCACTAATGCAAGATAGACTGAAAAAAATCAACAAGCTCTCACAGTCTCTCATCAGAAGTAGACGTTCACTAATATTTCTCAAATGTAAAAAGTTATTCCAAACACCTAATTTCGAAGTGTTTAAGGTTAAGTTTAGGCATTAGCTCTGAATTGTTAAGGTTAGAGTTGTTTTCGCTTTATTCAACCAGACCGCCAC
This sequence comes from Salmo trutta, assembly GCF_901001165.1. Taxonomy (NCBI): domain Eukaryota; kingdom Metazoa; phylum Chordata; class Actinopteri; order Salmoniformes; family Salmonidae; genus Salmo; species Salmo trutta. The sequence goes on from NC_042964.1 coordinate 33,252,341, forward strand.
CCACCCGCCGTGATGTTGGAGAGAGGAAAGGAGGGAGGGAGCTGGGAAGTATGGAGGGAGGAGGGAGGGAGATTTAGATGGGAAAAGAACTGGGGACATCCATGTTGCATTAAAGGTCATTTTTCAGGAGTTGGTATGTATGGAGTATAGAGCCACAAAATATCACAGAGCTGGCTGGAATGAGGAAGTACACACACACACACACACACACACACACACACACACACACACACACACACCTGCCCTTCAGCTCTGCCTGGCTGCTATCAAATATAAGCGTTATGAGACAGCAAAATGCATTAGCGCCTATTGAAAGTGTCCTTACTGCCAAGCTGAATCCCACAGGGTATATCAGGAGCCCTGCTTCAATAACAGTTTGTGATCTAATTTGACGTATGACCACCTATTTTACAATTCCTATGGAAGGTAGTGTACCGCAGGGCACTACTCTGCCTTTGCCTGCAGAAAACCTTCACATACTGTATATACACAATACAATGCATTCAGATAGGTATTTTCCACTTCCTGAAGTTATTGGACACAGGGAGATGTGGCTAAAACGGCATAAACGATAACATACATTTTTCATTAAGGATATTTACGCTAGATACACTGTAAAAACACAGTAAATGTTCAGGTCTTGGAGAAGCGGTGGGAGTTGAATAGGCTAAAATGCTTTTAGCATCTCTTTTGAGTGCTGTGTTTGACCTCAGTGCTCTTTCTCCAGTTAGCTTAGGGCTAACTCACTATGCTACATGCTGTGCGCTGCAGACAGACATGCTTCACATTATCACTTCGAAGCACGCAAACCCCTGAATTCTCATTCAATTCCAATATTATTTCAAGGCTTAGAGGACTGTCATGGGGTTGACATAGGTTCTTTCTTATAAATGAATTTTCCGGAGAGATAATACATCACGTGCTTTTTAAACACTTCATTAGCTCGGCTCCATAAGCGACCAGAAGATGACGTTATATCAACGAGACAGTGAGTGCCAGAAATTCTAAATTCCAACCAAGATTCTATATTTGATCCAAGCCTTCTCCAGAGACAGAAGAGGATCTGCCTGTTTGATTTGAGCCTCAACACGCTGCTGTGAGGATGTCATCGACATGATTCAGAAAGGAGTGCCACACACTCCCAAATAGGTGAACTGATCAGAATGCAGTCCCACTTACGATGATACATGTCTAACAATTTCCAGAACAGATTTAGCCATTTTTATACTAATTTTGTCACTGTAGTAGCTATGTCATCTGAGGTGCCAAAGAAGATCTGTGGTGCCAAAACTGGGCTGCAGTACAGCACTGAGTGGGTAGAGTGAAGTCGTTAATGGCTCTGGTGTAGAGATACAGTACATTCCTCATTAAACTGTCCAGTGTGTCCTGAGGTGTGCCTGTAAATGACAAAGACAGTGAAGTAGCATTTATCTGCAAGACAGACCAATATTGTGCTTTAGTCTTGTGCCTGTAATGTGTTGCTAACTCTAGAAAAAGTAGACAAAAGTCAAAAGAAATGTAACACAATTGTAGATTTCAGAAGTGGAGTGTTGCTGATCAACTCAGTTCATATCCTTACCTGACCTCAGAAAGAATAGATTAAGATTGTCAAACACAAACTGTGTTTTTATTTTTTACCTCCTACACATTTCTCATAACTCCACACCTTATCGAGCAGAGTAAAGTGGACTGTTCATATGTTTAGCTCTTGCAGTCCTTTTATTTTTAATTTGGAATTCAATTAGCCTTCCTTTTCCTCATCTCAACAAAGGAAAATTGCCAATGCTAATGAATGGCAGAGGATAATTATTCAGTTAGTGTTTAAGAGTAAAGTAAACCCTGTTTAATTTATCAGATAAATGAAGAAATAGTGCAGGTCTGCATACCCCATGGGTAAACGGCAGGTACATGACTCCAAGCAAATACTCAGTGGTGGAAAAGTACCCAATTGTCATACTTGAATAAAAGTAAAGACACCTAAATAGAAAATGACTCAAGTAAAAATCAAAGTCATCCAGTAAAATACTACTTGAGCCAAAGTCTGAAAGTATTTCGTTTTAAATATACTTCAGTATCAAAAGTCAATGTAATTGCTCAAATGTACTTAAGTATTAAAATAAAAAGTATACATAATTTCAAATTCCTTATATTAAGCAAACCAGATGGCAAAATGTTCCAGTTTTTTTCTTCTAATTTGCCGATAGCCAGGGGCACACTCCAACACTCAGACATAACTTACAATTGAAGCATTTGTGTTTAGTGAGTTTGCCAGATCATAGGCAATAGGGATGACAGGGGATGTTCTCTTGATAAATGTGTGAATTTGACCTTCAAAAGCATTCAAAATGTAATGAGTACTTCAGGGTGTCAGGGAAATCTAATAGAGTAAAAAGTACATTGTTTTCTTTAGGAATGTAGTGAAGTAAAAGTAGTCAAAAATATAAATAGTAAAGTAAAGTATAAGTACTGTCAAAAACGACTTAAGTAGTACTTTAAAGTATTCTTACTTAAGTACTTTACACCACTGCAGGTAAAATGTATGAAGGGGTGAAGTTAATGGCTAGAGTCATGCAACAATCTCACAGTGGATTGGATTTTTAAACTGAACAAAAATATAAACGCAACATGTAAAGTGTTTGTCCCATGTTTCATGAGCTGAAATAAAAGATCCCAGAAATGTGTTTACATCCCTGTTAGTGAGCATTTCTCCTTTGCCAAGATAATCCGTCCACCTGACAGATGTGGCATATCAAGACTCTGGTTAAACAGTATAATCATCACACAGGTGCGCAATAAAATGCCACTCTAAAATATGCAGTTTTGTCAAACAACACAATGCCACGGATGTCTCAAGTTTTGAGGGAGTGCAGGAATGACTATCAGAGCTGTTGCCAGTGAATTTCATGTTCATTTCTCTACCAAAGGCCGCCTCCAACGTCGTTTTAGAGAATTTGGCAGTACATCCAACCGGCCTCACAACCGCAGACCACGTGCAACTACGCCAGTCCAGGACATCCACATCCGGCTTCCTCACCTGCGGGATCGTCTGAGACCAGCCACCCAAACAGTAGATGAAATTGTAGGTTTTCACAACAAAAGAATTTGGGCAAATGTGGGGCAAATGCTCACCTTCGATGGCTAATGGTACGCTGGAGAAGTTTACTCTTCATGGATGAATCCTGGTTTCAACTGTACCGGGCAGATGGCAAACAACGTGTATGGTATCGTGTGGGTGAGCGGATGCTGATGTCAACGTTATGAACAGGGTGCCCCATGGTGGTGGTGGGGTTATGGTATGGGCAGGCATAAGTTACGGACAACGAACACAATTGCAGTTTATTGATGTCAATTTGAATGCACAGATATACTGTAACATGATCATGAGGTCCATGTCGTGCCATTCATCTGCTGCCATCACCTCATGTTTCAACACGAGAATGGACGGCCCAATGTTGCAAGGATCTGTACCCAATTCCTGGAAGCTGAAGGATGTCCCAGTTCTTCCATGTCCTGCATACTCACCAGACATGTCACCCATTGAGCATGTTTGGGATGCTCTGGATCGACGTTTACGAAAGTGTGTTTCAGTTCCCGTCAATATCCAGACACTTCACACAGCCATTGAAGAGGAGTGGGACAACATTCCACGGCCACAATCAACAGCCTGATCAACTCTATGCGAAGGAGATGTGTTGCGCTGCATGAGGCAAATGATGGTCTGGTTTTCTGATCCACATCCCTACCTTTTTTTAAAGTTATCTATGACCAACAGATGCACCTTCGATGGCTACTGGTACGCTGGAGAAGTGTACTCTTCACGGATGAATCCCGGTTTCAACTGTACCGAGCAGATGGCAGACAGCATGCATGGCATTGTGTGGGCATCGTGTGTATTCCCAGCCATGTGAAATCCATAGATTAGGGCCTAATACTTTTATTTAAATTGACAGATTTATTTATATGAACTAACTCAGTAAAATCTTTTAAATTGTTGCATGTTGCGTTTATATTTTTGTTCAGTGTAGAATGGAAAAGGGGACAAATAGTCTAGCTACTTCCTGCACTTTCAGCAACCTGGACATCTAGGTGTTTGGAATCTGTGAGCAATCAAGAACCAGACCAAGGTGCCAACAGGCCAAGCGCCAAGCCATCATATTAATATTTCGAGATAAAAATGATTAAATCTTTCAATCAACTTCTCATCACCAAGATTTCAAAGCCCGCCGTCTCCCATTGGTGCTGGGACACATTCCCATGGATCAACTCCAACCACCACCGGTCTCTCAGTGTTCAACTGTCGCTCTCCAAAAAGAATGCTACTTATTATGACAAAGGCCTTTCTTCTTCAATCTCTTCTTCAGTTTGCTGTAGAGACAGAAACTGGGATGACAGAAAAAAAATCCAGATATGGCGTTTACCCTCCAGCCAGACACCCAAATGAAGTGTAGTTCACATTCGCTCTCTCTCTCCTTCGCTCGCACAGACGAGTGATGACAGTTGGCAGTCATTGGAGTGTACTGCGATCGGGCACATTTTTTTCTTCTAAGCAGGCTAATCAGCTAATTAGCTTTGAATATAGATTATGAGACAAGCCCATGATATGATAAAGCCATTGAGCCTGATATTTTTAACACATTCTTTTTGGAAAGCGGCTCTAGCTAATGTGAGACCTGTAAGTGATGTGGACCTTGGAGAACCCACAGCCGTGAGCTAATAGAATAATGCTATTAGTTTTCTAACGCTATCTGCATGAAGTACACTAATGAGCCTATATTTACTTAAGCAGTATTATATACTGTATCTTGGTATTTACATGTAGGCTCTCCAGAAATCAGTGGCGCATGTCTTTGTATTATCCCTGCTGCAACCAAACTCTGCCACTGTCTGCATAAGCCAATGTCCCCAATAAAATCTGTAAAATCATTGAGTCATTCTTCATTCTGCAACTGTACATAGCCCATCTGTAAATAGCCTATCCAACTACCTCATCCCTATACTGCATTTATTTATTTATCTTGCTCCTTTGCACCCCAGTATCTCTACTTACACATTCATCTTCTGCACATCTATCACTCCAGTGTTTAATTGGTATATTGTAATTACTTCGCCACCATGGCCTATTTATTGCCTTACCTCCCTTATCTTACCTCATGTGCACACACTGTATATAGACTTTTTCTACTGTATTATTGACTGTATGTTTGTTTATTCCATATGTAACTCTGTGTTGTTGTATGTGTCGAACTGCTTTGCTTTATCTTGGCCAGGTCGCAGTTGTAAATGAGAACTTGTTCTCAACTAGCCTACCTGGTTAAATAAAGGTGAAAAAATATATATATAATAATAAATATCTTCAGATGTCATGGACACTGTGTTAGTCTAAGTAAGTATGTTGTTTTAATCCGGCACAGGGTGTATATCTCCTACTGCACTAACGTCATTGCAAAGGGTTTCAATATGTATCTGAGGTATTCAATAATTAAAACAGAGAGAGGCTTCAAATGTCCTCAACTCTAATCCATTTCTACTCAATGCCTGGCACCTTACTGTCACTAAATACAGCCGTAGAGCATTATCGATACCCTTTATCGGTATCCCGAACGATTGTTACTTTTATCCATTCATCTGTAGCCAACCTATCTGCAAACTACTCTTCAGATGGTTCTCAAATAGTTATTCAAGGAGAAATATTCGTAATATTGGTAAACTGTCCAGACTCCATTTTTATTTTCATACACTCCAAAAACTCCCAAAAACAATCAGAATTGGTCTTCTCTAAGCACTCCTCTCTCTTTGTTCCGTTTGACTATCTAGACGGAGCACCTATAACATTTACCAGCGATGAACTGCGGTTTTCACCATGATATTTATGAAAATAAGTAATTATAGATAGGAACAATACATGAAAGAGAGTGGCCCACGTGTTTTAAGGCCTCCATCATTCATAATAATTGAGAAGATAATCCTATCAAAAGTGAATTGCACAAAAATGTCTAAGGTCAAGCTCTGAGACTCTGCTGGAGAAAGAATGCTCCCACCCCTCGTTGACAAGAACACATATGGGAAAATGTTCTGGGAGGGTGTCTGCTATGCACTTTCATGATTGCAAAAAAACAATTCTGAAATGTAAGGAGGAGTGGGTATATGCTTTGAGGGTGTTCATTTTTGACTTAAGTCTTTGGAAGTGAAAAGACAAATACCTGTTTGAAGAAACTTTTATTCTCAGCCTGCCAATAAGTTTCTCAACAGACTACTTTGGATAAAAAAATAAAAACACTAACCACATTGGTACTTGGTAAGTAAGAAGTGCACAGCTAATCTTAGTAAAAGCATTTTGAGTAAAGCTTTGAATTGTTTTTCCTCATTATGTCTAATATAGTGTGTTTCTTCCCACATTATATCAGTAATCATGAACTATGCGAGCATTTGAATCATTTTAGGTGCATTGTATCATGATGTCAATATTCTTCTGTAAACAGTATTTCACATTAAGCAGGAACCGTGGAATGTTAAGGTCGGTTTATTTACTAGATGTATCAACTGTGACATGTGAATATGCTGCCACAGTGGCCGAGGAAAATCTAGATATTAAACAACAGAAAACATCAAAAGCTAATTTACAACTGGAATTGAGAACAAAATAAATCTAGTGCTGTGAAGCCAAGACCTCCCATCTGCTCTGCTGGGGGATAGATGTACTGTGACCATCTGTGCATGGAGCTGTCTTCTACGTCTACACTAGTTGGACAAATACTTCCCCAAATCACTGCATTCTCCATGTTAATTAGTTCTCCATCAGTATCTAGCCTATATTATATATTTGAATATTTTGAAATGTAAAGGGAAGCAATTAACCACAAGGGTGATATATGTGTGATATATGTCTGTGCAATACATCTAAAATACAACTTCTGCGAAAAACACAAAATATACAAAACCTCCCTAACACAACAACAACTGTAAAATATGATAATGTGGACTGTAACAGCATTTCTCATGCACTGAGCCTTTAAATCAGAATTTCCATGTCTTATTCTTGTATAATTTTTCTTATTTTCGTGAATTCTTTCCGATCTGAGACAGACTCCAGTCATTATAGCCAGACTCTGCTGCACCTTGGGTTTGCTCTGACAAATGTCCCCGATTTGATCACCTGCTCGACAATACTCCCACATCCTGTCTTCAGCTCCATAAATGACTAACCGCAACAGAGCAGAGAGAGAGAGACCGCGACCGAAAGAGAGAGATAGAGTGGGAGACCGAGACAGAGAGGGACAGAGAAAAAGAGAGACAGTGGCCAAGATCGAGACCGAGGAAATGAAAGCGAGAGACAGAGAGAGAGAGAGAGAGAGAGAGAGAGAGAGAGAGAGAGAGAGAGAGAGAGAGAGAGAAGCCTTCAATGTCACCCATCGTCCGTTCCGCAAGAGGCCAGTGGCAGCTACCCTCCGTGGATGATTCACATTGTGGGACGTAATTACCAGCGTGACATTTCCTGTTAATTGGGTTACCAATGACTTCTCGCAAGGATTTCTTAGAGAAAGGTCATTTCTGGCTCCAGTCAAAGTATTTTCTCCTCCTCCACCTCCTCCCCCTCCTCCTCCTCCTCCTCCTCCTCGTGGTTTGATGGAGATGGAAGGGAGAAATAAACGATTTGATTGTCAATAGACTTGGTGCGTGGTTGAAGTAGCATTGGCGATGACACGCGCAGCAGGCACACACACCCACTATGTAATAACATGTACAAGCTACTTTGTATGTCGGATAACCAAGGCAAAGCATGCGTATCTGTCCATTTTGAAACAACATCCACTGTCGCACGCAAGGTACATAATGAATAAAATAACCTGAATTAGCCGAAGCAATTAGGAAGATCTGTAGTGGCTGCTGCTACACGTAATGTCGACTCATTCTATGTTCGGGACTTCATTATTGTTATGATGTTTGGTCATCATCAGCTGAAACCCAAAAGAGATAACACATCATTCTTGGTTTGACTGGCTTTCTTAGCTCACAGTGCTGTATGTCCTTTTTTTTATGTGTGTCAGACACCGCAGAGTACCATTTGATCTTCACTAGCCATTATCACTAAGCCAAATCAAAGAATTGTCGTCCATAGCCTAACAAAAGAGCAACGTGATTAAAATCTTCTTTTCAAATTGGCGACCTTCACATATCTGTTGGAATCCTTTACCATGTCTGTCTTTCTTTGTGAATATGAATTCATATCTGGCTGTATGACAAAGCGCTGTCCCCATGGTCAGACCTCTCATGGCAACAGTGGACAAAAGGAGAGGAGCTCTGAATCAGAGCTAACAAGTTAGTTGGAGATAAGCTATCAAAAAAGACACTGTTTATCGCATTACATTCACTACAGTACTGTGACATGGTTGACCTGGAGCGAGCACACTGAAATGGCTTTACATGCTATACATAGAAGTGAGACAACGCAAATGCAGGGTGGTCCAGAGGACATGAAATGGTCTCTTGTACGGTTCAAACTAACTGTATGACCATGTGGAATGTAAATGGTATCCACATTTTAATAAAAAAATGTATCCAATGTTTCACAAAGACTGATCACGGCTAATTTTTAGGAATAGCTAATACTGCTTGAAAAATATTCCAGAACAGACTTTTCAGAATCAGGTCATTTGTCGTAAAGCTATTGCATGTTCAGCAGTTTGACAGACCTACATAAGTTATTGCACTAGTGACCCCATGACTTAAAGGGCACTACCTACTCACCAATCTCCCACTGAGAGGCATTATAAACACGTCTTGTCGGCCGTCACCAGGTGACAATAGAAGAGTGATAGTTAGCCTAGTCAATGCCTTGCTGTTTTAATGATTTCGTTGTTCGCTCAGTTTACTTTTGCGATTAACTAATCAGGTCAGCAGCTGGGGGAGCTGGCCCCAAGGTGTTGCCTAGCAACGGCGGGGCGCCGTGGCCAGACTACATGGCTGATGTGTGAGAGTTACTGCCGCAGTAAAACTGTCTCTCAGCAAGTGTCTGATTTGTGCCTCTTTGCCAAAGTGGCTGGAGGAAGGCACGCATACCACTTTGTTTGAGCAAGTACACTTTTATTAAGCAGGAGAAGAGATTGGGGGACACACTGGATGTCTGGATCGTTCCCATAGAGTAATCATAGTTTATATGGAAGACATTGTAATGCGGAAGCACCAAGCAAAGTAAATAGTTTAAACTCTGCACTATGACTTTTTTGTAATAATACTTCAATGCCCCCAAGGTCTGCTCTGATATCAAAAAAATAATGTAATAATTTTGGGGGGATATATCTATATCATATAATTGAATATATCACCTTCACAATTCACATTCTCTCCATCGCTCTTTGGTCTCCACAGGGACATTTGGCTTTGCCTGAAGATATGTTTGCTGCCAAATTGCAAATAGTGCATCAGAGGATGATACCTGACCGTAAGTTACGACCTTGTAAATTAAGCTTTAGCATCACAGAACGTAATGCTTGTCCGACACAATGTTACAGACGCTTCCGCTAAGTACATCATTATGAACACTGATGAACCACAGATTAATTGACAATTAAAGTTATATTTTATTGCACATTTACAATATGGCCATGTCTAGTCTTCAGACTCAGGGGTGGCAAGTTGGTGCCAATCTCAGGAACATAAAGATTGCATGTACAGAAATGATTTCAACATGATCCCCATTGCTTTGTTAGCTGTTCCAAAGGTAATGATGTCCACTTACGCCTCCATGGATGAGTACAAGAACACATTGACAACACAACCAATATCTCAGCCATACATTATACTCCCATCACTTGTGCTGTACATTCTGTATGTCCTCAGTAAATGCTAGCATTATATCTGAGTATTGCTACAGGTTGGTGTGAACATACTGACATCTTGAAAAGCAGTCTGGACTTGTGCAAGTGTTCCATGTTTCCATCATTCATTAGTTAAGAAGAAGTTTAAATGCAAAAAACATGACTGGAACAAACTAGTTTCCACGTTGGTGAGATTCAGACTGTGTTCCCATGGGTTTTTCCTCTGTTCGATGTTCTTCCTGTGAAGCAGAAACCCTTGTTTCTGATAGCACGAGAGCATTAACTGACAAATCTAAGTTGCATTGGATCCATCTCCCTCTGGCTTTTGGCTCCTGCTAGCAACTCTGTCACTGGTTTATTTGTAGATTACAGGGCCTGTTGATATTGGGAATGTTTCTTTCCCCAACATCAAAGACTGACTGATCTCTCTATCTCACAGTGAGGGGCAGAGACACTTAAAAAATGTGCATTTGTTTTCCACACCCTATTGAGACATTGTTCTGCTGTATCTATAATTTTGCAGGTCCCCAATCCTGCTGATTTACTCTCCTCTCCAAACTGCATAAGAGCTTGACATACCAATCACACTGCAGCATCTGATAGCCAGAACGATTTAACAGGATAAGCAGATATGTCATAACAGGGGAAACATGGGAGAATTAAGATGGAGCACTTGATGTGTGTGAAATTTTATTATGCGTGCTAGCAATAATTATTCACAAGTTGTTTGTGGAAAACGCAAACATTAGTATATTCTTCATGTGGAAATAAAAGTACAACTGCAAGAGCTCCTTTAAGAGCCATAGTGTTGTCTAATGTCACAGAGCATTAAAGAGTGTCTCTTGTAGTGGAGTGGAGGAAAGTGGTTTGGAATTTATGACATTTATCCCACGCCCACTTATACGGTTTAGAGGAATTAAGGAGGTGTGGTTGAGGAAATCAAATGAGTGCAGAGAACACATGTAGGAACATCATGTCTTCTATCTTTCTATATGTGATCTTTGTTTTCTAAAGGGAAGGTTCACACAGCTTGATTCACATCATTGAGATGCAAGATCCTTCCCTTCAAGGATTGTTTTCAAGATGTGGTAGATAAAGGTGTATCTTTCTTTTTGTGACCAAAAAATAAATAAAAGTACATTAAAAAATACATTAAAAAATGTGTCCATTTTTTGGGGGATAGGGGTTACAGATACAATATACAAATTCAGATCATTTCAGAATTAGTTCATATCATATTTACATGTGGGCTTGCACTCAAAAATAACAAAATAAAAACAAATACAATGTATTGATCATTTTGATACACATTACAGAGTTCGATAAAGGTGTATTTTGTTCCAGATTTTACATTTGGGTGGGGATTGAATTGCCATTGGCAAAACATCTACCCCTGCTTTACTGAGTAATCATGTTCGTTATGAAAGTAATCTCATTGAACACTTTGATAAGAACAATGCTGCTGTGATCAGTGAGGAAATCAAAGTAGGATTACTTACCCCTAGCTAGGCTTTCTAAAAGGATTAAGTGCTCTTAAGCAGTAATCAAAGTATTACTATCCAAGAATACCATTTAATACCTGATTGATTGCAATTGATAAACACATTTAAAAGAGATGTTGTTGTGGTTAGCTATCTGGTGTATGTACAGGCGACGCAATGATGCAGTTCAAATTGTGTCCCTCTCTTCGAGATTTGATATGTGTCATATCGGTGCACTCGGGGCTTGTGACCATAGCAACAAAGCACATCTCATGATTTACTTGGTATGTGACAGCTGATTGGTGCGAACACTGATATTACTGTCATTATCCAGCTCTGAAAGGTTGATAATCTGATTGATGGCGAACAAAACCTTACATTCGAGTTTGTCATGTCAGCGACTGACAATGTAATGACCTTGCAAGAAAAACATTATATTGTTAGAAAAAGAACACAGATTTCCAACAGGTTTGAAAACGTTTTTTTTTGTGCGCTGAAATATCACTTACACTGAAATATTCCTTACATGTCCTTCAGATTGTCCTTTACCTTTTGGTAATGGTAATATAATCTCTAGTGGATAGATCCTGACCAAACTGCGTGGGATTTTAGTTCTGGGTTAACCAATATTAATGGTAATACAATGTAATACTTTAATAGTGAAAATAATGGTTGTGAAATTCAAGTGAAAAGCAAAGGTTTGACCATGTCCTCAGAGATTTAACCCTGCTGCAGGTCCGCAGCAAACAACAATTTTTACATTATTTTCAATGATCAACTGAAACAGACAGACAGGAACCCTTGAGGAAGGTAGCCTAATTTCACTACCAAGTCCCTGCCACTGAGGCACTTTACAGGGTTCTTAATATAGCCTAGCTCCAAAAAACTACCAATGAACACAATGTTCCTTACATCCACGTGTGATTGGTTACTTAAGATTTGTTCAAATTTAACTTCCTCTACTTTTTCAAAATGTTCCATTTGACAGTGTCATAATCAGTTGACTAGTAGACAATGCTAACAAGCAGTTGTTTAGTCGGCGAGTAAAGAAGTTGGTGAGTCAAATCAAGTGGTGCATTTTTTCTCATCACAATGAACAGACTGCTAGTGACAGGCCGAGGCTTGACATCAACACGTAAAATCACTATGCAAAGTCTTTCGAAAAAATGCCACTTTGGTCATTACATAAAGGCACGGTTGTGCGCTAGTGTCCATGATAATTACTTTAGAGATATTGTCTTTTTATGCACCAAATGCTTCTGCGTTTAGTGCGACAGCATCTTAATTATTTCACACTCAAGGGGCATCAAAGTGGCCCGGGCGCCTACAGTTGATTGACAGATAGATTAATGTTGTCAGGCCCTGGAGACGCATGATATATTCTACTTTATTAAAACATTGTTACTGGTTGGTTTCAAGGACGGTCAGATACTCCCCCCCCCCCCCCCCCGCTACATCACTACTGAGGTTCCATATTAACAGATTGTGACATCTATATCCTTGTTAAGATTAATACCATAACAATTATCAAATATGGACAGGAGTCAAAAGCTCCAGAGATCGTTTTGGGTTATGTACGTACATGACAATTTATGCAAAGGAAGTTCGAATGTTGCAAACACAAGAACGAGTGTACAATGGCTGATCCTGAAAATGTATGGAGAGTGAATATGCATGAACACGATTAGCACTGCGCATAGTAGTGTACACATCAAACTAAATCTGTAACCATTGGTAACAGATTATCAATGTTTCATCAATGTGTTCAACTACTCTTATATCAAAGTCCATCCAGTCTAATTAGAATGTCTCCATTTAATGAAACCACCAAAGATGTATAAAATCCTTAGAGGTCTTGGGCAGTATTTTATGAATAAGAATAATAGCCACTAACGCAAGGGAAATCAGATAGTGAGCACTTCTCTTTTGAAAGCCTTTCCACTGAGCTAATCCCAACGGTTTCAAATGAGGTTTTAAGAGTTCATCTTCAGTGTATGACACCAGAAGTGTTAATCACAACCACTGCTTTATACTCGAGGCTATCTCGCTAAGACTATCTTGCTAGCTCCTTGATTGGAGTATCGCTCTTCCTCCTTTCTTCCTTTCCCCCCCATCTCAAGCCATCCTTTTGATTGGATAGTTCTCCTCTAGGTTGAACTCTCCTTCACCCTTGCCTTGGGGCTCAACCATTGGAGGATTCCAACTTTGACAGGACGATTGAAGTTTGGAATATGAGCTGGGACACAATTGGTGTCCTGCTTGCATAGACTCAAAAAAATGCTGGAATAAAAACATCCCAATTTGGGTAAATATCGGACAGAACACACGTTGGGTTATTTTGACCCAGCCATTTGGTTCACTCAGTTGGGTTATTGATGCTGGGTTTTTGAGCTATGTCCCACTGTGTCAGATCAGAAGACTGGAGGTGTGGCTAATGTCATGTAATGTAATGTAAATGTCATCCCGGTTAATCTGTTCTGTTATATTGTTAGCTGTGTGTTGAGCACTGACACTTTTGCAGGGCTTACCCAAGAGTATGAGTTTCTCAAGTGGCTATGCATGTAAAGCTACAAAAGTGGCTTTGCTCAACCTTAACATGTGATGACAACACAACAGAACAGATGAGTTGAAATTACATTTACTCTCAAGGTTGCCAAAAATAACTATCTGAAAGCCAAGCCCCTTCTAAGCCGTGCCTACAATCGTCAAAGGACACAACCCAACTAAGTGACCCAACTGAGTGGGTCAAAATAACCCAACGTGTGTTCTTTCCACAATTTACACAGCGCTGGGTTGTTTTTAACCCAGGATTTTTGTTGGTCTACATCCTCCATGCGATGTTGTTTGACGTAGTCTTCCGGCATGTCTGACATTGTTTTGTAGGTGGGCTAATTCCTTGTAGGGATTCAATGGATGTTGTCAAAGAGCTTTACATTTACTCCAGAATTACCAGAGTTGCATTAACACTGGAGTAAAACTCCAAAACATTTTGTCACTCACTATGTCAGTTTTCCCTCTGAATGAGCTGATTATGTGGTGCCCTACACTTAGCTCTTCGACCACCATCCACCAGTAGTCAATCTTAACAAGCTATTATCAGGGCCCGGCAGAACATGCCCTGGAGTTTTACTACTGCATATGTTATCATATCTAATTGGAGAGTACATGTTTAACACTCCAGTGGGTCACGCAGTGTATTTAAAATGGCTTCATTGTATCATTTACAATGACTACGTGCCATGCCATTCATTGGGGGGGGTTTACTTACAATCATCATACTCTGTGTATATGTTGTTACAATTGTCTAAGGGGCTATGAAGCTGAAAGCAATCACTGCTTGAGACATTTCTCCCTGGCCATTATAGGACTGGAATTGCCCGGGTTTATGTCACATTAATACAGTAATCTGCTGAATACAAGTCAGGGGCAATCCCTCTCCATTGTGCCTCGGTGTGACGCTCGTCATTATGGGTAGACCAAGGTGCAGCGTGGTGAGTGCTCATGATTCATATTTATTATAACTCAGAACACTAAATCCAAACAACAAACAAAGGAAACCGAACGTCACGTTCTGCAGGCTTTACTGAGCTGTACAAAAACAAGATCCCACAATTGAAAGTGGGAAAAAGGGCTGCCTAAGTATGATTCCCAATCAGAGACAACGATAGACAGCTGCCTCTGGCTAGGAACCGTACTCGGCTAAACACAAAGAAATAGAAAACATAGAATGCCCACCCCATGTCACACCCTGACCTAACCAAACAGAGAAAAACGTCTCTCTCAGGTCAGGGCGTGACACTCGGCCCTGACCTGAAAACACATCTAAGCAATTTTCTTTCATAAGTCATTATGATTTCTCATCAACTACATCATCTAAAATCTTAGTTCATCTCAAACCAAAATAAAATGACCTTGTTGTCAGAAAAACATGTAATCGTATGATCATATATCACAAACTGGCTATTTGATTACACGTGAGTATATTTCAATGGGACATAAATGTGTTCTTTCAAATCTTTTGGGAGTAGGATTTTGAAAGCCATAGCCAGTGTGATGTCACTGCACCAGTACTAGTCTACAGCACTGTAGCCCAGCCCTGTCCAGCCCTAGCATTGAAGTTCCCATAGCTCCTTGGCAGGTGCGATAGTGTGTGTGGCCAAGTCCCACTGAGTATGACCTCTTTGTCCTCAGCCTGGACAGGACTGCCATCTCTGTACTGGCTATGATATCTCAGGCAGCTCCGCCACAGTACCTGCCCTGTTCCGCCTCTCTTCCTCCACTGAACAGAGATAGCAATAGAAATAAAATGATATATGTGTTTTATATGAAATTCAATTCCTTTTGAGCACGTAGCATACATGCTTGTACAGTATATTGGCCTATACCCTCCTACATTCAATTTAAACGAGTATTTCTGCATACAAGTGAAAAAGAACATTGAAAGGGTAAATGATGGACCACACTTCTGCTGATGTTTTCTCTCTCAAAGAAACAGTTATTGCCTCACTAATAAGATCCTGTAGGACAAATGTACTAGGTATGATATTTGACTGCAGGCTAAGAGAAAGGCTAAATAGCTGTACTGACTGAGACATGGGAGGCACACACACATCTGCCAGCGGCAATCTCATCAAATAAAATAATACATTTACAAAACAGTGTGCGGTCCACAGTACATTAGGCAATACAGTCTCTCTACCAGCAATGTGAACAGAGAAAACAACATCAGTCATATTAACCAACTGGAGCACAAGTAAACTATATTCCACAACCGTATACTTGACATTAAAAGAAATCCAATTAAGTGGCTACTATTATAAAACAGTTAGAGCATCATATAACAACCAATTATGATGAGCCAGCGAAGGACGCTCTACCACAGTGTGTCATATCCTGGTTTACAGAGAATGATGACTTGTTACTGAAGACCTATACCAGCAATCACATCCTCCATTTATTCTCAAGTGCCATCCTCACTGAGTGTAAGGCAAGTGATGCTGGAGACTATTCTCTTTATTCTTGAATAAGATCCACATTGACCATCAGAGTATAAACTTGCTTTTAAGAGTAAAATAGTTTCAAGGGTTATCCAGAGGATAGTCGCAAAGAGAGCATGTAAGGAATAGCGAATTTAATCTGTGAGAGCATTCATGGCTTCTGATGTATGGGTAATATTTGCATTAGAGGCTTACCGTTCCCTGCTTTAGAATGCATATCCAATCTACTGTGTATTTTCCATGTAATGAAGCACTTCTCTTTTAAGTAAAGGGTGAAAGGTCCGGCACCATAGTCCTAGTAACAGATGTGTAGGAGGCGCTCCCCTTGACTTCTAAACACCCGAGGATTAACATACGCGAGTCAGATTGGGCTCGTTTCCCAGAGAAAAAGGTTGTGAGGTCTAGAGCGCAGAACGTGCACAACCTCTTGAAGAAACAGGTTGACCACACTGTTTCTCTTCTGGTTCCCCCCAAACCATCCAGCCACATTTGTTTGTATAGTTTCAAGAAAAGAGCTTCAGCAGCGTGGCTACACTGTAGTTGTATCTACTATTATTAGTATTCTCGCTATTTCGCTACAAGTAACATTGTTAATTACCCCATCTTCAAATGACTAGAGTTACATGGAAACTTGTCTGAGCCTGTCCTCCCCATTCCCATCCTTAGAAAAATACATCTTCAAAGACTGCAGTGTAGGATAAGTGCATCTCATTCTACATTCTGTGGGCTAATGATATCTCGCCATAACCTAATAATCACACATAATTACACTCTGGGGCTCTACAGGGGAAAACACAGGAAATATAATCAGCAGAAATGACCTACATTGACTTAGTGTGGGGGGGACACAGTCAGAGCAGAGCCACAGCTGGCCTCCTGCTGCTCCGGTGCTGCTGTTCTATCCACACACACTACATATCATTGTCTCTGGTTCATTCCGAGATTCTTTTTAGGAAGCTAGAATGTTCCGCTACCCTGACGCGAAGTGACATCATTGGTTTGGAGAACACTTTAGGATAATTAGCCCCGTGAGAGGGCAGTGGGGCCTGAAAGATCCGAGTTATATATTTAAATGCAGCGAAACATGGAGAGGCATGAGGACAGAAACCGCTCTTTGACAGTACAGCTCAATATCATGAATTCTACCCCAATTATGAATCCAGCCATGCGTGGGAAGGAACACTAAATATAAATATGGTAGATAAAGATGTACGCTTATGGTCGAAGTGAGAGTAAAGAAGCAGAGTTGTCCTATACATTAGTCTTAACAAGGTAATAAGGATTCTAACAACAATATACGCTGTAAAGATGTAACCAAAATCAATAAAACACAATAATAATAACACAACAAACCATGATGTTATTACCTATTACCTAGCTGTCCATTTACCATCTCCACCCTCTGACCAGAAAACATTTTAAAGAGCATTGCCACACATATAAAGCACCTAGCTCTCCAACTCATCTCTGTTTGAGCTGTTAAGAGGGCCCAGCTTATATGCTTTTAAGAGTAATTATTCTCGGGGACGAGGGCCGTGCAAGAGAGGAGGTAAAAACTCAGTGCTCTGTTGCCCCTGTCCTCGGCTGTGATGATTAGCATTATTGCATTTCCAACAATTGGGGATGTTGTGGCGAGGCACACGATCAAAATGCTTTAAACGGAGCAACACACCATCTCGCTCACCTTCGTACTGTAATATCATCACAGTGACGGGAACAGAGAGAGAGAGAGAGGTTGATATTGTCAAGGCAGATATTGTGGCCTGTGTGATATTGAAAGTGACGAGGGCAAAGGCCACTTTGGTATTCTCTAAGTAATGGTGGGAGGCTGATGCAGTCATTTTGAGAAGAGCATGTATCCAACTATGTTATCTACAAATTCTGTGTGTCTGTATGCATCCGTGGTACTGTATCCGTCTACCCATCTACACAGCAAATTGTCCATTGTTACCTCATGTGGATTTTTTGGGGGAGCATTTCTACAGTTGATTCAGGTGTTAAATAAACTATGTAAGTGTTGTCGTGACATTGTATTGATTAATGTGACGACTGCTGTTCATCGAATGATTAAGTGTTTATAATTACATAATTCAATTAATCAGGTAATTATTAACTCATTAACCTGGGGCACCATGGGAAAGTTTGGTTATATTGAGTTTCTATTTCCCAAATTAGAATATAGAATATCAGAATACAATTGCAATTACAACAATTGCTAATTAATTGATTTCCTCTACAGTTTCATCCTGAACGTCGCATAATCCGGGAATCTGCACAAAGCCGCCCCACTAAATAAGTCCGTACCACACCAATTGAGTTGATCATTTATTTACTAACAAGCTAAAATGATAATATAAGATACACATACACAAACACACAGGCTAGGCTATTGATTAGAACTTAGTATGATAAAACAGGTCCCTAGCTGGCCAACACAATATGACACGTGTTACACAAAATGGGGATTTGAAAAGAGAGAGAAAGAGAGAGAGTGCACGAGAGAAAAACAGAGTTTCCACCTTTAGGGCAAGTTCTCTGGGCGTAACTAGTTACGGGGTAAGGTCTGGATTTTACTCAGATCCAATTTAGACAACTAACTTCACATTTCATCTTTACAAAAACATTCTCTTTGATCTGGACATTTTCCACACACCGTACAGTATGCAAACATCAGGTACATATTGTGAAATCTCTTCAAGTTACATTGTTTTCGTTATAACGTCGTCATTTAACTTTTAATAACATAACAAAAACTACATTCATTTTCATATTTCATCTGTCGTTATTACTACCATTTTGTCTGATGAAACATATTGTCCCAAAGTCCATTTATTGCATGTTACTGTTCTGAGGTAGGTTCTCCATAGGCCCGTCATACATTCCATTCCTCCATACCGAGAGGACAAAGGGGTTTTGTCTGCTGCCTTAAGATTTACAATGGGCAGGATGTGTCATAAAAAAACAACCTCCTTACCTCTCGATCTCTCTCCCGCTGGTGGGTGTGAGAGACGTCTCTGTAGGATTATGGACCACGGTAACCTGACCTGAACAGGCCAGTCATGACAGTGTTAAATGAACACTCAGTGGTGTAAAATAACCCCAGGGTTGGTGTTAATAACCAGTGTTGAGTGTGAGAGTGTGATTGTGTCAGTTTTACTCTGTGGAGAGTAAAACGTTCCCATCAAAACCACACTGATCATTATCAGATCTCCTAGCATGCTCGATCTACTGCAGGTAGACCTTTTTAGGATTGTTTTTAATATCTGTGTTTTTGCATGTACATTGATTGATTGATCTTATGGTACACAAAGATAAATAACATATGTTAGTTAGATGTATTGCACCCATTACTGAACTAGTTGTTCCATTCCATTCTGTCTGGATTCGAATAGGAATTATACACTGCTCAAAAAAAAGGGAACACTTAAACAACACATCCTAGATCTGAATGAAAGAAATAATCTTATTAAATACTTTTTTCTTTAGATAGTTGAATGTGCTGACAACAAAATCACACAAAAATAATCAATGGAAATACAATTTATCAACCCATGGAGGTCTGGATTTGGAGTCACACTCAAAATTAAAGTGGAAAACCACACTACAGGCTGATCCAACTTTGATGTAATGTCCTTAAAACAAGTCAAAATGAGGCTCAGTAGTGTGTGTGGCCTCAACGTGCCTGTATGACCTCCCTACAACGCCTGGGCATGCTCCTGATGAGGTGGCAGATGGTCTCCTGAGGGATCTCCTCCCAGACCTGGACTAAAGCATCCGCCAACTCCTGGACAGTCTGTGGTGCAACGTGGCGTTGGTGGATGGAGCGAGACATGATGTCCCAGATGTGCTCAATTGGATTCAGGTCTGGGGAACGGGCGGGCCAGTCCATAGCATCAATGCCTTCCTCTTGCAGGAACTGCTGACACACTCCAGCCACATGTGGTCTAGCATTGTCTTGCATTAGGAGGAACCCAGGGCCAACCGCACCAGCATATGGTCTCACAAGGGGTCTGAGGATCTCAACTCGGTACCTAATGGCAGTCAGGCTACCTCTGGCGAGCACATGGAGGGCTGTGCGGCCCCCCCAAAGAAATGCTACCCCACACCATGACTGACCCACCGCCAAACCGGTCATGCTGGAGGATGTTGCAGGCAGCAGAACGTTCTCCACTGCGTCTCCAGACTCTGTCACGTCTGTCACATGTGCTCAGTGTGAACCTGCTTTCATCTGTGAAGAGCACGTCTGGCAAATGCCAAACGTCCTGCACGGTGTTGGGCTGTAAGCACAACCCCCACCTGTGGACGTCGGGCCCTCATACCACCCTCATGGAGTCTGTTTCTGACCATTTGAGCAGACACATGCACATTTGTGGCCTGCTGGAGGTCATTTTGCAGGGCTCTGGCAGTGCTCCTCCCGCTCCTCCTTGCACAAAGGCGGAGGTAGCGGTCCTACTGCTGGGTTGTTGCCCTCCTACGGCCTCCTCCACGTCTCCTGATGTACTGGCCTGTCTCCTGGTAGCGCCTCCATGCTCTGGACACTACGCTGACAGACACAGCAAACCTTCTTGCCACAGCTCGCATTAATGTGCCATCCTGGATGAGCTGCACTACCTGAGCCACTTGTGTGGGTTGTAGACTCCGTCTCATGCTACCACTAGAGTGAAAGCACCGCCAGCATTCAAAAGTGACCAAAACATCAGCCAGGAAGCATGTGGCCTGTAAACCAGGAGGTTCCTAACACCACTGTTTTAAGGTAAAACTTGCCCATCAAATGAAGGCCTATGATATATTTTATGTATTGTTCTAAAGAGTTTAATTGTAATCATAATATTTGCCTACAGCTGGAACTCACAGTTGAATGAATTCAACAGCCATGTCACTGTCACTAACAAATTAAGTAATGGGTGTTAACTCTACAATTCACTCAAAAAGCCAAGGAACACTGGGAAATTATATTGGAGTCATGACTTAGTGAAGGCATGGCTTTCAATTTTTGTTTTTGGCCATCCGTAAGTGGAAGTGTTGTGAAAGTTTAAGTGGTCTATGTGTCACGACTTCTGCAGAAGTTGGTCCCTCTCTTTGTTCGGGTGGTGTTCAGCGGTCAACATCGCCAACCTTCTAGTCATCATTGATCCATTTTTCATTTTACATTGGTTTTGACTTGTCTTCCTACACACCTTGTTCCAATCCCATTCATTACATGTTGTGTATTTAACCCTCTGTTTCCCCTCATGTCCTTGTCAGAGATTGTTTTGTTTGTATGTGATGTGCTATTTAGTGTTGGTGTGTGACAGGTTTTGTACCCACTTTGTTATTTTGTACATTTTGGTTGTTTTGGAGTTTTGTCAGCATTTAATAAACAACTCCGTTTATACCAAGTTCGTTCTCCTGCGCCTGACTTCCCTGCCACCAACACGCACCCTTTACAGAATCTCTGACCACCAATGGAGTCAGCAGGAGAAGGTACCCCGGCCATGGAGGTGGAGGAGGAGCGTGTCCAGGAGCATGCAGAAATGCTATGCCATCTGGGCGCCGCCATGGATCGCGTTGTCCAGACAATGGACCGCTGGGAGAGACAGGGAGTTCTCCCAGCGCCTCCACCAGCACAACCGGGGTCTATCCTGAGCGCCCCTTTCCCGCCTGAACCCAGTGGGATCCGTCTCTCCATGCCACATGAGTATGATGGGAGTGCTGCCAACTGCCAGGGTTTCCTCCTCCAACTAAACCTCTATCTGGCTACGGTCCACCCTGCTCCATCGGACCGTGAGAGGGTGTCACGAGAATTGTCAATCCCAATGATAATAACTAGCAATCAATAAGCTTTGACCAATCCCGAGGTTTGTAAGACCCTGGGTTTAATAATAATTAGGCAAAGACTCAGCTTATGCAAAAGGTTTGTACAGTTTATTCACGAGAACGTTCTAAAGCTCATAATACAAAGACATGGCATTTTATAACTCACTCCCTACTTACGCACATACCTCCACACAAACAGTAGATATCCTACGCACATACATACACACGAACAGTAGGTGAGTTGTATCCACTGTTTATCACTACCAAGTGACTACAGTTCCATTCCCCCGAGATTAGAAGAACCTTGAAAGGACTCCCTGTCCTATCGTAAGTCTCAGAGTTCTAGCCAGGTCAGGTCATACACAGTTGAATTGGTCTTGGTATCTGCTTAGTCACACACACACTCACACATTTCTCTCCCTCACGTCACTACCGAACCTTATTGGACTTACGTTTAGTACTTTAATTATTCATTATACATGCTACATAAACCACTAATTACTAATAGTTACGTTTCAGGGTGGAATTCTTTAATCATTACCTTAAACCTATAAATTCCCTTATCAGAGGGTGTCCGCCCTCGTCTCGTGCCTCACTGGGAAAGCCCTGGAGTGGGCCAACGCCATGTGGAGAGAGGGAGATGCGGCGTTGGACCATTTTGAGGAGTTCAGCCGCACCCCTTACACTATGGTTATATTAATTGAAGTTTGAGTATGTCCACTGCCAGTCCTGAAGTCTTTGTAAATGTTTAATTAATGCTGGAGGAATACACATAAAATACGGTTTCTTTAGCAGTACCCTGCTACTTTCTTATATGCAATGTGAAGTCCTTGGGACTAAGCTAAATATAGCACAGGGTCTTCGCATCAAGGAGTGGAGCATGGTAATCAGACAACAATATCAGGATGCAATTTATTTTCACTTTCAGCACCACAAGGCACTATCTCAATAGGCCTACATCATTTCCAAACATTTTCAGCTCCAGGAGCTCCTACAAGACAGACTTCAATAGACAGCAATATCAGATTTCTCACAAACAAATATCACTAGGTTTATATGTTTAATTCACATACTCAAGCAGACACTAATGTGTTGCAACACTCACCGAAGGTGTGTCAAGGGAGGAGGAGAGCAGGTCTAGGGGATTCAAAGGCACTGAGCCTTAAACACCACATTTAAAACTGCTACAGTTCCATACTTACTGTCGATTAGCCACCGCCGCCGTCAGGAGTGCAGGAGGGCATGAGACGAAGTAATGTGTAGTATCGGTGGAGAAAGTTTAGTGTATAAGCTGTAGGGGTGCCCATGGGGCTTGAGATCGGAGGTGTCCGGTGAGAGAAAGGCAGGTTGAGCTTGCCAGGGTCAAAGTAGTAAAGAAAGTGTTGTAAGCTGAAGCAGTGAAGAGAGTAGTAGAGGAAGATGCGTACAGGGTGAAGGATCCTGAGAGGATTCCTGTGAGTAAGCAGAGACCAAGAGAGAGAGATAGGAATAATATGTGCTTTAGCAAGGTGGGTTTTTTAGAATTCATAGCCATGGTTGACAACTGTACTGGAGAAATGGAACGTAAGTCACAGAAAATTGAGGTTGTGGTGGCAGATGCAGAGAAGTGCTTGGGATTGCGAGATTTTACTGCAGAAGATTTGCAGGGTGTGTTGAGTGGTAGTGTTCTGTCTTCCCAGACCGTTGGCCTGGAGTAGGATTAGATAGTGGAATAGGTGGTGTTTTTCTTTGTGTGGGCTAATAATTGGCAGGGCATTTTTTTTTCTCTCCCAATTTTGTATTTACGTAAATTAATGTAGGTAGGCTGTGCCTGGCATCACACTCCAGTACAGTAGGTGGCGGTGTATGCACCTATAAGTTGGATGCGATCTGCCAACTGAATCCCAAAGAAGAAGAAGCAGAAGACGAAGAAGAGGAGGTGGTGTTATTGCATAACACTAAAACTGTTAATTCCCTCACACTGACAGAGTGTAACAGCATAAGAACTAAGCACAGTGTTAATTTGTTATTGAAAAGTGTGGACCCGTATAGAAATTGGCCCAGTATTAAATTCAATACTGTCGGTGTTGATGTAACACTGGAGCATTTGCTGTGTATGTATGTCTCTGTCAATCAATGTATCTGTCTATCAGCTATATGTACATTCCTTCCCACCCACCTATCTGCCCCACCAACTAACCTCTATAAATATGGTGGCACTTCACTTTCACACCTATATTGTAAGGCCTACATAATTCATAAGAATCAGTGCACCTTTGTTTTACTCTTGGCTGAATAACATACAGGTATGTCAAGGAATGTGCTTCTATATATCTTTTAACCTTTCTCTCTCTCTTTCACTCTTTCTTCATTTGTTTCTGTTTTCCGTGTGCTGTCCCTGTGTCTACTCCACCTGTCGGGGCTACAGACATAATGTCCTCTTTATGTTGTGGAGACGTCTTTAGGAGAAGTGGGATGTGGGGAAGTTTCCCCTCTCCGTGTCATTTTGATTAATGGGAACAGAGGTGTGTCTGTGGGTAGGGCAAGTTTTTCTCTGGGAAGCAGCGAGCCGTCAGTCACCTTCCAGTCTCCAGAGTCAAGGTGTCCATAAACATGCACATAAAAATCACATTCTTTCAGCAGGTGCTACTCTGTCCTTGGGAGGGAAAAAGATCAAGTCAAATGGGCCTATATTAGAATGATGTTATAGACCAATCCCTGAGGACAGACTGTTTTTAGTTTCTGTCACCATGTTTAAAGTCAGAGCTGGAGCTAAAGTATCCCCTGATAGAGTGTGATTGGTGCCACAGAGGAGAGGGGCGCAATCTGGACACTACAAGACAGCTGCTGCAATCTAATATCCACTGCATACAAACAGGACAGAGGAGCCGAAATGTGTCTCTTGGCAAAATAGTGAAATTACATATTTGAAATTTGTAGTCTGCATTGTAAATACATTGTCAGATGGTGGACATTTTCAATGCACTACTATGGGTGTTATGAATACTTATGGATAGTTCCAAGAGACGTAAGATGTAAAACATGCAAATAACACATGCAGTATGACAGTTTGTAGTGACAAGTTCAGCTAGCTGACTAGATTCTCATCAGGACACCTTGCCACCTTTTTGCCCGAAACATATTTCACGATAGATCTTCATCAAAATTCACACATCCTTGCTAATCTTATGCAGCTTTAAGCAGCTTCATTCCAGGAGAAGCTAGCTAGCTCGTCTGCACAGTTTTGATGCGCTGGCTCAACTCATAAACAACATATGCTCCAAACAATCACGGTTACCCTGGAGGCAGTTTTAACCTTGAGGCTTCAGGAGCAGATGTTGGAAAAAATAACAGGAGAAAAAGATATCATAACAGCCTTGAAAGCATGATTTACTGACATAAACATTTGCTTAAAAATTGGTCACCAGTGTAGCATGTTATATACGTATTTAGCCTAAAGAAACTGTAAAAATCCTTAAAAATATGATTTAAAAAATCCTTAGAAATGTACCGTTCTTTTAAATCCAACTCTTACACTACAGTACAATGACTTATTTAAATCTGAGCAGTGTTTGTGTTATTCACTCATACATGTATGTAAGAAGGCCTTGTACCTTGTGATGCCATTGCCAAAACTGAATAGTTGGCAGTGTGAAAGGTATAAAAAGTTAATCATATTTCTCACTGTCTTTAAGCAGTATGTTCATTCAGGTGCACAGTGAATGCTCAGAGGAAGACTAAGAGCAGTGAAACCCAAATAAAACTTTAATATTTAAGCTCTCAGTTGTTCATGTACATATCTTACTGTAATATATGCACATGCACGACTTTGCTTCAAAATTTGTTTCAATAACTTTTTGTTGATTCCCATTATTAGTTGAATTTTGAACCGTAAAACAAATGGAGATATAATTTAAAATATGAAGGGGTGGGATATGTTCGATGAGCACAAATAGAGCTTTCTCTTTTACACATAGTATGTGTGATACAGAAGTCTGCTAGGAGTTACAGCTCACATGACTGATTGTATGAATGAATCTCCTCTGAAACTAAGCAGCGTTTGTCCTGGTTGGTCCATGGATGGGAGAACAGATGCTGATGAAAGTGGTGTTGGAGGGCCAGTAGGAGGCACTCTTTCATCTGGTCTAAAAAAAATATATCCCAGGGCAGTGATTGGGGACATTGCCCTATGTACTGTAGGGTGCTGTCTTTTGACTGGGACTTTTGATGGGTATCCTGACTCTCTGTGGTCAATAAAGATCCTGTGGCACTTATTGTAAGAGTAGGGGTGTTAAACCTGGTGTGCTGGCTGGATTCCCAATCTGACCATTATGGCCACCTAATCATCCCCAGCTTCCAATTGGCTTATTCATCTCCACTCCCCTATAAAATATTCCCCAGGTTGTTGCTGTAAATGAGAATGGGTTCTCAGTCAAGTTACCTGGTTAATTGGGTCACACTTGAACCAAATTATATAAGGACTTCATAGGTACATTTGAAAAATTTTACAGTTTATGAACATATCATCTTATATAAGAGTGATATGTCAATGGAGAACCCAATTGGAATCAATAAAAATTGATTATACCACCATGATGATCTGTCTATAATACCTTAGGATGTAGTGAGTTCATGCAAAAGCTGATACATCTTCAAAAGCCTTTTCCTATTTCATGATCAAAGTCATCTCTCTAGAGCAGTGGTTCCCAAACTTTTTAAAGTCCTGTATCCCTTCAAACATTCAACCTCCAGCTGCGTACCTTCTCTAGCACCTGGGTCAGCGCACTCTCAAATGTTTTTTTTTTTGCCGTCATTGTAAGCCTGCCACACACACACACACTATACAATATATTTATTTAACATAAGAATGAGTGTGAGTTTTTGTCACAACCAGGCTCGTGGGAAGTGACAAAAAGCTCTTATAGGACCAGGGCACAAAAACAATATAATAATAATCAATAATTTTGCTCTTTATTTAACCATCTTACATATAAAACCTTACTTGTTCATCAAAAATGGTGAATAACTCACCACATGTCACGACTTCCACCGAAGGTGGTTCCTCTCCTTGTTCGGGCGGTGCTCGGCAGTCGGCGTCGCCGGCCTACTAGCCATCACCGATCCATTTTTCTTTTTCCGTTTGTTTTGTCTTTGGTTTATGCACACCTGGTTTTCATTTGCTTTAATTCCTGTGTGTATATTTACCCCTGTTTCCCCGCTTAGGTTTGTGCGGGATTATCTTTATGTTGCTTGTGGAGGCTTTCCTCAGTTTATTCACATGTGTTTATTATAGTAAGGAGCGTTGGTTTATTCTCCTTCTGTGCGTAACTGTTAGTTCTCATTGTCTTGGGTGTTTTATTTTGGTGGTTGTGCCGGCACCGTTTCTTTGGACTTGCCTATTAAAAGAAATGCTACATTGACATCTCTGCTCTCCTGCGCTTGACTCCTTACCTACCTTCAGAACCAAGCTATAACAACACAGGTAAATGAGAAGGGTGTGCTTGAAAGGATGCACATACCTCTGCAATGTTGGGTTATATTGGAAAGAGTCTCAGTCTTAAATCATTTTCCACACACAGTCTGTGCCTGTATTTAGTTTTCATGCTAGTGAGGGCCGAGAATCCACTCTCACATAGGTACGTGGTTGCAAAGGGCATCAGTGTCTTAACAGTGCGATTTGCCAAGGCAGGATACTCTGAGCGCAGCCCAATCCAGAAATTTGGCAGTGGCATCTGATTAAATTCAATTCTCACAGAACCGCTTGTTGCAATTTCAATGATGCTCTCTTGCTCAGATATCAGTAAGTGGACTGGAGGCAGGGCATGAAAGGGATAACGAATCCAGTTGTTTGTGTTATCCGTTTCTGGAAAGTACCTGCGTAATTGCGCACCCAACTCACTCAGGTGCTTTGCTGTATCACATTTGACATTGTCCGTAAGCTTGAGTTCATTTGCACACAAAAATCATACAATGATGGAAAGACCTGTGTGTTGTCCTTGTTAATGCAGACAGAGAAGAGCTCCAACTTCTTAATCATAGCCTCAATTTTGTCCCGCACATTGAATATAGTTGCGGAGAGTGCCTATAATCCTAGATTCAGATCATTCAGGCGAGAAAAAACATCACCCAGATAAGCCAGTCGTGTGAGAAACTTATCATCATGCAAGCGGTCAGACAATTGAAGATTATGGTCAGTAAAGAAAACTCTAAGCTCGTCTCAATAAAAAAACGTGTCAATATTTTGCCCCTTGATAACCAGCGCAATTCTGTATGTTGTAAAAGTGTTACATGGTCGCTGCCCATATCATTGCATAGTGCAGAAAATACACGAGAGTTCAGGGGCCTTGCTTTAACAAAATTTTCACTGTAGTTTCCCAAACATCTTTCAAGCTGTCAGGCATTCCCTTGGCAGCAAGAGCCTCTCGGTTGATGCTGCAGTGTACCCAAGTGGCATCGGGAACAACTGCTTGCACACGCGTTACCACTCCACTATGTCTCACTGTCATGGCTTTTGCGCCATCAGTACAGATACCAATATGAGCAGCAGCTACGTTTGGCTACATACGGACCGTTAGTGGAATTCCCGCGAGAGAGTAACGGTTAATGTGATTGGATGTTAATTATTTGACTAGGCTTCCTGTATTTGACAATGTGCTGTTATTTCGCTGAACACTAAATGGTTGAATTTATTTTTTGGCAGTGAAACTAGGCTACTCTGGCGAGAATAACAACTCACCCAAAGGTTTAGACCTGTTGGAAAATATAAATGGACTGTTTGAAAATGTGAGGGGTACACATACCCCAGTTTGGGAATACCTGCTCTAGAGCGTCATACTCTTGTAACTTTACACTACAGTGTACTCAAATGGGACTGGCCTTCCCCCCAGCCATGAGATGCCAAATTGCCACAGTAATGCAGTAGCCATACTGCTGATGCGTTTGAGAGATAGCATCCTCCGTCTCGCGCTGTCTAGATGCCAGACTGTTTGGCCTGGAGGCGATGTATTAAATGGTATATTGATAATTGAAATCTTTTTGGTACTTTTGCTGACAATGCCCTTTTAGGCAGATGGCCTCTATTACTCATGTGTGAACCCGGAAGAGAGAGAGAGAGAGAGAGGGAACACACAAGGGAGCTTCGGAAGATCTGAGAGCCAAAACAATGAGCGTGCTTGTGTGAGGAAGAAAGCCAATTACGGCTGTTGGCACTCATAGGATGTGCAAAGAATAATGTCACATGGACTCTTGTCAATCATGGGGATAGCAAGAATCCAACGTTAGCCTTATCAGGTGGAGTTTCTCAGCACATGCATAAAAAAAATCTCATTAGCCTAGGCAGCAGATAGTGCATGCTAGATCTGCACTATCGTCTAGGATTGATGTGTATTCCCAGTAATATGCCCGTGTCCTCCGTGGCCCGGCTCGTACATAAAACATCCTCGATTCAGGCTGCAATGGCATAATTTCCCGACTTAACTACCTTGAAAGGGGAGAAGGCTGTAAAAAAACTGCAAAAAAAATCTGTACTGTCTTAATAAAACAACTTTCCACAACTATTGGATGTCTATTTGGATGTCTGACAATGTGGGATGTTGCACACTGCGTTCAGCCAAGGGTGTGTAACATCCTAAATTGTCTGAAAATATGAAAATGATGGTGGAAAATTGTGTTTTACTCAGACAGTACACATATATTTCCAGTCTTTTTCTGTTGCCTTTTCGCTGTTAAAGCTAGTTAAGGAGGGAAATGATGCCATTGATGCCTTACCTCTCTTATCCTACCTCATTTGCACATGCTGTCTATAGATTTTCCTACTGTATTATTGATTGTATGTTTGTTTATTCCATGTGTAACTCTGTGTTGTTGTATGTGTCGAACTGCTTTGCTTTATCTTGGCCAGGTCGCAGTTGCAAATGAGAACTTGTTCTCAACTAGCCTACCTGGTTAAATAAAGGTGAAATAAAGAAAATAGCCTGAATCATGAATGGTTTATGTACGAGCCGGTCCACAGGGGACACAAGTGTAATATGGTTAATGCACATCAATCTAACATGGAACCCAAACCGGCTGCGCGCGTGTGCCATTGTGCATACATTTATTTTGTCCCCCAACACCAAACGCGATCACGACACGCAGGTTAAAATATCAAAACAAACTCTGAACCAATTACATTAATTTGGGGACAGGTCGAAAAGCATTAAACATTTATGGCAATTTAGCTAGCTTGCTAGGTAATGTGTCCTATTTAGCTAGCTTGCTATTGCTAGCTAATTTGTCCTGGGATATAAGCATTGCGTTGTTATTTTACCTAAAATGCACAAGATCCTCTACTCCGACAATTAATCCACACATAAAACGGTCAACCGAATCATTTCTAGTCATCTCTCCTCCTTCCAGACTTGTTCTTCTTTGAATTTATATGGTGATTGGCATCTAAACTTTCATAGTATTACCACGACGACCGACAACACGGTTCGTCTTTAAATCACCCACGTGGGTATAACCAATGAGGAGATGAGGAGATGGCATGTGGGTATCTGCTTCTATAAACCAATGAGGAGATAGGAGAGGCAGGACTTGCACCGCGATCTGCGTCACAAATAGAACTGACTTCTATTTTAGCCCTTGGCAACGCAGACGCTCGTTGACGCGCGCGAGCAGTGTGGGTGCAATAATTTTATAATATAGATTTCAAAACTTATTTTGCAACGCTCGCGCACATGACGCGAACGGTGTATTCAGGGTATTAGATGATAGTGCGCACTAGATCTGCACTATTGGCTGCCTGGGCTAATTACTGTAGATTGATGCCAATGTTCAGCCAATTGCTCATACTGTCTTTTTGATTGCAAGCTGCTCCCCACTGGGCACACAAAGTTTAGTTTTGACTTACATTTGGTTGTTGTCAAATGTGAATTCAACGTGAAACGTCCCCATGTCATTGGATTTTGGTTAAAAGTTGGGTGAAAAAAAAGACAAAATTCCCTTACTTGAATTACTTTTTTCAAATCCAATCAGTTTTACAAGTTGATTCAACATCATTTTATTACGTGGAAACAACATTGATTCAAATTGTTTTTGCCCAGTGCATCTCATCTGTATAGACTCAAATGAGCACTATCTGTTTGGTATGATTTCTCTCCCAGTATCTTTCAAGTGGAGTACATAACTTGTGGTCGCTATTGAAAAAAAAAACAATTATATCCTTGGTCAAACGTTCCCTGAGAATAGAAATGGTCCTCTTACTCATGTCATTAACTGAGACGCCAAACACTGGCAATCAGGCTGTGCAAATGAGCAACTAAATCAGTACATAGAGTTCATGTCTGTATTGAAAGCACTAAAGGTACAGGTGTACGTTCCAGTATGTACACGTCCTTCATGTGACAGTATACAGTGCATTTGGAAAGTATTCAGACCCCCTGACTTATTCCACATTTTTAACATTACAGCCTTATTCTAAAATTGATTACATACATTTTTTCCTCATCAATCTACACACAATACCCCATAATGATCAAGCAAAAACTGATTTAGAAAATGTTGCAAATGTATAAAAAATAAAACTGAAATATGTTTTGTTGAAACAACCTTTGGCAACGATTACAGTCTTGAGTCTTCTTGGGAATGACACTACAAGCTTGGCATAAATGTATTTGTGGAGTTTCTCCCAACCCTCTCTGCAGATCCTCTCAAGCTCTGTCAGGTTGGATGGGGAGTGTTGCCACACAGTTAATTCAGGTCTCTCCAGAGAAGTTAGATTGGGTTCAAGTCCGGGCCCTGGCTGGGCCACTCAAGGACATTCAGAGACTTGTCCCAAAGCCACTCCTGCATTTTCTTGGATATGTGCTTAGGGTTGTTGTGCTGTTGGAAGTCTGAGATCATGAGCCCTATGGAGCAGGTTGTTTATCAAGGATCTCTCTGTACTTTGCTCCATTCATCAATGCCTCGTTCCTGTGTAGTCTCTCAGTCTCTGCTGCTGAAAAACATCCCCACAGCATGATGCTGCCACCAACATGCTTCACCGTAAGGATGGTGCAAGGTTTCCTCCAGACATGACGCTTGGCATTCAAGCCAAAGATTTCAATGTTGGTTTCATCAGACCAGAGAAACTTATTTCTCATGGCCTAAGAGTCTTTAGGTGCCTTTTGCAAACTCCAAGCAGGCTGTCATGTGCCTTTTACTGAGGAGTGGCTTCCATCTGGCCACTCTACCATAAAGGCCTGATTTGTGGAGTTATGCAGAGATGGTTGTTCTGGAATGTTCTCCCTTCTCCACAGAGGAACTCTAGAGCTCTGTCAGAGTGATCATCGGGTTCTTGGTCACCTCCCTGACCAAGGCCCTTCTCCCCCGATTACTCAGTTTGGCCGGGCAGCCAGCTAAAGGAAGAGTCTTGGTGCTTCCAAACTTCTTCCAATGAAGAATGATGGAGGCCACTGTGTTCTTGGGTACCTTCAACACTGCAGAAATGTTTTGGTACCCCTCCAGATCTGTGCCTCGACACAATCCTGTCTCGGCGCTCAACTGACAACTGACAACTACGTTGACCTCACGGCTTGGTTTTTGCTCTGACATGCACTGTCAACTGTGGGACCTTATAAAGACAGGTATGTGCCTTTCCAAATCATGTACAATCAATTTAATTTACCACAGGTGGACTACAATGAAGTTGTAGAAACATCTCAAGGATAATCAATGGAAACAGGATGCACCTGAGCTCAATTTCGAGTCTCGTTTTTAATACATTTGCAAAAAAACCAATGTAACCCTGTTTTCGCTTTGTCGTCATGGGGTATTGTGTGTAGATTGCTGAGTTTTTTTTTTTAGAATAAGGTTGTAATGTAACAAAATGTGGAAAAAGTCAAGGGGTCTGAATACTTTCCAAAAGCACTGTATACAAGTCTGAAACTCCCTGGATGTGACCCCACTCCGTTTCATCTCCAAACTGCCTCTACTCTAGCCTTCCTTCTGGTGCAGACTGCTCAAGCCAATGAACTACCTTGCCTGCCATGATTGTCCATCTATTGACACATTTTAAGGGCATGTCATTTTTTCCTGCTGAAAGCTCTTTCAGATTCTAACGAAAAGCTCTATAAAAGTGTAGGAAAATATTGCTACTATAGCTACTATAGCTGTGTAATTGGAAGGAACCAGTATATTCCCACCACCACTAATACATCACATCAAGATAATATCTTTTATTTTGATTCCGTCAGACCTTGTGAGTGCATTTCTAAACCCCAAAATGATGGGCTAAAAACAACCCAATTTGTATTATTTGGTAAACCAGCGCTTGGCTAAATAGTTATTTTGACCCAGTCAGTTGGGTCATGCGAATAACCCAACATGTTGGGTTTTTAGGATTACCCAAACATCAGTTAATTTAACCATCAACTGGGTAGTTTTTCATCTGATGCTGGGTTGACCAAGCAGCTGGGTCTTTTTAATGTCATCTTCAGGCTATTTTCAGGAGGAGTGGCTTATTAGGGGCGTGGCTTTCAACTAGATCTATCCATGTTAAATTTATATAGTGCAAATGCAATTTCCCTTATTTTTTTTTATATAATATATAATATAATATATATAATAATATATATAATAATATTTTCTATAATATTTAGATTATTTATTGCATAAGGTACAGTATACCACCTTATTGCCTCCCAACAATGTGATTTACATATGCTGTCAAGGAACTAATACACTTCTGTAAGTGTCATTGAAGCTACAAATATGTCAGTGTTCAACCTTCACATGCAATAACTGTACATTCGGAACAGATGAACAGGAATGACATTTACTCTCAATGCCTTGCCCCTAGTGAACTACACATCCAGTCTTCTGATCTGACCCACTGGGTCATATCTCAATAAACCAGCACCAATAACCCAGCCCCCAGCATCAATAGCCCAGCATTTTTAAAGAAAACAACCCAACTAAGTGACCCAACGCCAGCAACCCAGCAGTAGGGTCAACCAAACAACCCAGCAGTAGGGTCAACCAAACAACCCAGCATTTTTTTTGGACTGTACCATCATGGCACTGAAAAACAACAGACTGTTGCAGCTACCCAATGTCATCTAATCTGACAACATCACATCAATAAACGTTTTCCGAAATGTCATTCATTTATCTATATTTCGCTCCAGCGACGGAGGGACATTTCATGTCAGGGTTTGAATCAAACACTCCAGGAATAGATTGAATGGGAGGCAGAGGAACAAACGCACAGTCACATACAGTTTGACAGACGAGAGTTGTGACAAACATGCAGAACAAAGGGATGAAATCTATTATGGAAGTAGGAAAGGGGTTGTATGAGGATGCCCTATGCGCAAAATCTTAACAGGTCATCTGTAGCGACAGTGTTTGACGTGATCATTTCTAACTGCCTTCACAAGAAGATATTTGCACTCACTTGGAAATGGTAAACTTGATCAATGTGATCGTCAAAAGGGAAGACAAACATCAAAAAACGTGTTTTTTGCAGAGGAACACAAACAAAATGCAAGTGATAATTACAACCAATTGCTAAAGTGTTTCTGTTTGGTCACAGTTTTTTTGTGACACACTGTTTGTCGATGTCTGTCTAGATGTCTTTTTATATCTCGTGCAAATGTTGCTTCTTCTTGCACTTCATAATTGCTATGCACACAGGGGAAACAGAGGCTTTGTTTGCTGTTGTGCTGCATGCGTGTAGATCAATTCCTCTCCCACTCTAACCCCTTTGATAATTGCTGAGAGTAGATGGTGTGTTTACAGTTACAATTTTGCCAGCTCCGAGAGTGAGAGAGAGACGCATTGTACGGCTATAGGAAAGAAACTAAAAAGGCTAGAAGGAAAAAAGGAAGCTTATTGAAAATGCAAGGCCAGATATGATTGGGGGGGAAATCAATAGTTTTAAAAATGAGAGATGGAGCAGAGAGAAAGCCCTTCAAAGTGTCGAATTCGATAAAAGTTGGTGTCGGGATATTTCACTTTTGTGAATTTAGGTGCAGAGACTGCAGACCTCCAGGCACCCCTTTGGATCCCTCCATTCAAAGGACTGAGCTTATTGAGTCAAAGGCAATCTGTTAAGCCATGTTTAAATCCCCTTAAGATGTGGTTGATGTGTAGATGGCCAGATCTGATATTCAGTTAGATGGCAAAATAATCGCTCATGACTTGAGCATTTCCTTGACAGATTAGACACCTGGAGCCTTTCTTTGCAATGCTTTTAAAGGCTTGACTTCAATGACTGCGAAAAGGGTCCAGTTAAGGGAAATATTAGTAGCCTTTACAAATTCCAATCGGCTCCTCTACACTTGAGATATCATGGCGGCTGGTTGTTTAGCGGGCCCGCGAGGAGTGTCACCCGCAAAGTGACAGAGTGAGGGATCCGCAAGCATAGCAATGAACTGTGTACTTCTGCAGAGAGGGTAAAGAGGGGAAATTTCTGGAATGATGGGTGTCGGAGATGATGCCCAATATGCTTCAACTCCTCTAAATTTACGGCCTCTGAGGCACCCTGTAAACAGCTGAGGGAAAAAACTGGGCCCTTTCTGTGTCTCTTTTATTTTTTTTCTCTCGCTATGTCCTTGAGAGAACAGATTTTTATATTTCTCCAGAGATACAGTATATTTAACTATAGTGCAGGCATTGTTTGGTTGCCAATATTGCAATTTTTACCCGTTCATCTATCAACCGGTGACAGAGCCTGAATAGAGATTTATGCTAGTCCCAGGGTTATGAGCAATCGTATTGGCAGGTTTTAGGCGGATAGTATGAGAAGTGGGGTGATGCCAGTAGCACCACTGAGTAGGGATGTATTTGTGGCTAGTTGGTAATGGATTAACCTTTAAAGATGAAGGTACATGGAGAAGGGTGGAAGCGGAATGCAAGATGTTCGGTACAAAAGAGGTGGTGGATTTATTTACAAAAATAGTTACAAAATAATAAAGAATAAATGTAAAGAATAAATGTAAAGTAAGAATGTAAAGAATGTACATGTAAAGTAAGAAACAAAGTAAGAATAAACATATTCAAAAGTCTCCACAGCCTCAGGACAATCTACTAACCAACCAAGAGTCTGGGCTAAATGCCAAGCTAAATACATTTACGGAGAATTACCCAGCTTGTACTAAATCATTACTGTAGGTAAGTAGAGGGTAGGCTACACCACCGGAAGTATAGAGTAAATGCTTTTAAACATGATCACACAATAGGTTTTCAAACATTGGTTTAACACAACATCAATGTCATAATAATAGTGCTCAATATATGATTCAATATTTATACTGCAGTAGATCTTTCAACATAATATTCAATAGATACAGTGCATTGCAAAAGTATTCATCCCCCTTGGCGTTTTTCCTATTTTGTTGCATTACAACCTGTAATTTAAGTGGATTTATATTTGCATTTCATGTAATGGAAATACACAAAATAATCAAAATTGGTAAAAATACTTGTTTCAAAAACAACAAAAAATTGAAAAGTGGTGCGTGCATATGTATTCACCCCCTTTGCTATGAAGCCTATAAATAAGATCTGGTGCAACCACTTACCTTCAGAAGTCACAAAATTAGTTAAATAGTCCACCTGTGTGCAATCTAAGTGTCACATGATCTGTCACATGATCTCAGTATGTATACATCTGTTCTGAAAGCCCCCAGAGTCTGCAACACCACCAAGCAAGGGGCACCACCAAGCAAGCGCCACCATGAAGACCAAGGAGCTCTCCAAACAGGTCAAGTACAAAGTTGTGGAGAAGTACAAATCGGGGTTGGGTTATCAAAAATATATATCCGAAACTTTGAACATCCCACAGAGCACCATTAAATCCATTATTAAAAAATGGAAAGAATATGGCACCACAACAAACAGCCAAGAGAGGGCCGCCCACCAAAACTCACGGACCAGGCAAGGAGGGCATTAATCAGAGAGGCAACAAAGAGACCAAAGACAACCCTGAAGGAGCTGCAAAGCTCCACAGTGGAGATTAGAGTATCTGTCCATAGGACCACTTTAAGCCGTACACGCCACAGAGCTGGGCTTTACGGAAGAGTGGCCAGGGAAAAGCCATTGCTTAATGAAAAAAATAAGCAATCACGTTTGGTGTTCGCTAAAAGGCATGTGGGAGACTCCCCAAACATATGGAAGAAGGTACTCTGGTCAGATGAGACAAAAATTTAGCTTTTTGGCCATCAAGGAAAATGCTATGTCTGGCGCAAACCCAACACCTCTCATCACCCCGAGAATATCATCCCCATCCCCAGCTTGGTAGCGGCAGCATCATGCTGTGGGGATTTTTTTCATCGCAGGGACTGGGAAACTGGTCAGAATTGAAGGAATGATGGATGGTGCTAAATACAGGGAAATTCTTGAGGGAAATCTGCTTCAGTCTTCCAGAGATTTGAGACTGGGACAGAGGTTCACCTTCAGCAGGACAATGACCCTAAGCATACTGCTAATGCCACACTTGAGTGGTTTAAGGGGAAACATTTAAATGTCTTGGAATGGCCTAGTCAAAGCCCAGACCTCAATCCAATTGAGAATCTGTGGTATGACTTAAAGATTGTGTACATCAGCGGAACCCATCCAACTTGAAGGAGCTGGAGCAGTTTTGCCTTAAAGAATGGGCAAAAATCCCAGTGGCTAGATGTGCCAAGCTTATAGAGACATACCCCAAGAGACTTGCAGCTGTACTTGCTGCAAAAGGTGGCTCTACAAAGTATTGACTTTGGGGGGTGAATAGTTATTCTGTTTTTTTTGTCTTATTTCTTGTTTCACAATAAAAAAAGATTTTGCATCTTCAAAGTGGTAGGCATGTTGTGTAAATCAAATGATACAAACCCCCCAAAAATCTATTTTAATTCCAGGTTGTAAGGCAACAAAATAGGAAAAACGCTAAGGGGGTGAATACTTTCGCAAGCCACTGTACGGCACCAGGCCTTCTGTTTAAACTTAACGTGCCCTCTTGCACTCCCGTTTGGGCAACCAGGCAGGAAGTGAGACACTTTGTCTCGCTTCTTTGTAAGTAAACTTGAGAAGGGGGTAGCTGGTGCGCATTATGGCGACTGGAGGATGGGCGAGTGGGTGTATTGTAATCAAGGTAGTGGGTGTGTGAAAAGGAGTGGGTTTGTCGAAAGAAAAGTGTGGGAAAGAGTGGGTATGTCAAACGCTCTGCTAAAGGTTTCGATTGAGCAAAAAAAAGAATAATTCAGTTTCTTACAACGCAACTACCATATATTGAGTTACCATACCACGAGAGTTTGGACTTGTGTTTTGAAGCCAGAGGATGAGTCTGAGTCATATTTCACTGTTAGTTTAACACAAATAATTGTACATTTTTAGTTAAACTGACTCTTTTTTTAAAAGTACTGATGATGAGTGTACTGTTGCTTCATGCTTTGTATGTGTCTTCTTACTGTGACTGTCACCCTGATACTAGGTAGATTCTTCCCACGCCGTTGCCGGACAGTAGTGCTTGACAAGCGGAAGAAAAGGGCAGTGTGTCCCGCTGTTGTTGACGTTCATGCCCTCCCCATTGAGTAGACTGTATTTGCAAGTATCAAAGTGACATCTATATGGTTATTGATATTAGTTATTTATTGTATGGGCTGCAATCCTACTTGAAATAAAATGACGGGAGGGAAAAAAACAGCCATGTTAGCTACTGCCGGTGACAAGACCGTGGTACCCAGTATGAGGCTTCTTACTGGGTACCTCGGTCAGGTCTCAGGTCGACAAGTATGTCCAATAAAACAACGGTGCGCTGATCGCCAGCTTGTCGACTTGTCGTGGAGCCCAATCAGCAACGCAAAACGGTCTTGAGTGGCAATAAATCTGCCAAATTAGCTTATTCACTTTTCATACAACCACTATTTTCGACACACCCACACGTCCATACTCCGGTCGCTATATTGGGCTACAGCTATCCATACTTGGTAATCTTCAGCATAAGAATAGCAAACACAACATTCTGTTAGTTACAGCATGCCTCATTGTGGGTTTACCAATAAAGTTAGCGATAAAAAACCATATGGTGTCTGTCATCTTTTAGCATTATGAATTCGATTTGGGCTACATGTAACTTTCAATGAGAGTACCGCAGGGCAACCA
Source organism: Salmo trutta (assembly GCF_901001165.1). Taxonomy (NCBI): domain Eukaryota; kingdom Metazoa; phylum Chordata; class Actinopteri; order Salmoniformes; family Salmonidae; genus Salmo; species Salmo trutta. The sequence continues at coordinate 33,291,512 of NC_042964.1, forward strand.
ATGCACAGTTGGGCTCGTAGCAATGTTTGGAATTCATGGTTTTGTTGGGTAATTGGGACTCGTGAAAAGGTAGGGGATAACCTTCTCACAAGAAGGTAAGAATTTGCTGGCTTTTCATTGGACTGGTGGTTAGAAATAATCATGGATGTTTGGAATTCTACACTGTGCTTTACAGTAGATCGAATCCAATTACATTACAGTAAGTTCATCAATTGCTGTAGTGTAATCTCGTAAACCCAATATTAGGTTCACACTCCTATACCCAACCTGGTCTCAGAGCATTTCGTATTATTCTGTTTAAATCTGAGACACTCAATTAGTATGTATGGTATGTATTAATTTGTGGATGTCCATGATATGTGTTACGAATTTGCAAAATGTGTTATGTTACAAATTTTCAAAATGTACAATAGTTTACGAATTTGCAAGAAATATGATATGCTACGAATTCTATCTAGCTCGCTAACGTTAGCTAGGTTATGGGTTAGGGCTATGGGTTAAGTTTAGGGTTAAGTTTAGGAGTTAGTTTAAAGGGTTAGAGGAAGAGTTAGTGAAAAGGGTTAATGTTAGGGTTAGGTGAAGGGTTAGTTAAAAGGGTTAAGGTTAGGGTTGGGCAAGGGTTAGCTAACATGCTAAGTAGTTGCAAAGTAGCTCAAAAATAGTGACTAGTTGAAAAGGTGCTAAAATGCCAAAGTTGTCTGTGATGAGATCTGAACTTCCAACTTTTAGGTTGCTAGACATTCGCATTATATGCCTATCCATCCACCCACCCTATTTTTGTCTTATGTAACCATACCAAAAGTAACATACCATACTAAATGGAGAATCCGGATTTACGTACAGAATAATACGAAATGCTCTGAGTCCAGGTTGCTATACCAGGAGAGTGATACTTGGTCTAAAGAAAACAACACCACTACACAATAAATTATACTGAGGTATTTGTTACTGCTGGCTTTGACTGCCACACTTAATTCGTAGTTGGTTAGTTGAATGAAAGGGTAGAGTATAACCTATGTTAGGCAGCTTAAATTACTGTAGGTGAATACTTGGAATCCCTCACACAAAGCAGCATGCGATGCTCTCTGAAAACTGTAAAGTACTGTAGAACCATGTGTAATTTGTCCGGAGGCAGACTCAGAATGCCCGTAGGGACCCAGAAGGGTATAACCCCGGAGATCACAGCCGTCTTGGCAACAGCAGGAGAGCGTGGCTGCACATCTTGTTCTCTGACCTTCTGGGAAATCTTTTCATCTGCATATTGTGCCGTCAACCTTACAGACCCCACATCGATGTAGCTGTAGGGGTTTAGGGTTGTTAGTTGGTTCATCTCGAGGCCAGGAGACTGTACCAGGCAACAGGGCAACAAAGGTCCTAAAAACAGAGTCATAACAGGGAGTATGTACTGGAGGCTTGTTCAATCTGTTATGTGAAGAAACCGTTTTTTTGTTGTTGTTGCATTGTATGCTGAAACAGTGTGTGTGTGTGTAAACGTGGGCGCTGTGTGTATGTGTGTGTGTGTACATGCTCTGTGTGTACCATATACACACAGCTTACAGAATTATCCGCTGCACTACGGATCAGGAGCTGATCTCTCTGCCCACACAGGTTTAGTGAAAGTACCCTTCCTATATACTGTGTCAGCAAAATGTATATAGGTTCAGAACATTTTGTGAAACAGCACATTTGAAAAATACACTACCGTCCAAAAGTTTGGGGTCACTTAGAAATGTCCTTGTTTTTGAAAGAAAAGCAAACATTTTTTTTGTCCCGGGTATCTCCGGTTCTGACACCCGGATCTGACATCACCTCCAAAACAAAAACAAACGAAAAAACACTCCCTGATGCTTCCCTTAGGTGAGGTGTTATTCTGTAACAATGTGCGCTGAGAGTCGAGAAGCAAGTTCAGGGAGTGAGTGTTTTCATAAATATATACAACGTAATACAAAATAAGAGAAACAGACGACGCACAGACATGACACAGAAACGATAAATAATAGAGGCCAGAGAGGGAGCACACGTGACAAAATAGAAATCAAAACTGCTTGGTCTCAGAAATAGATGGGAGGGATTGAGGGTAGCTGAAGGATGGGACTAAAAACAAACAAAATAAAACTATTGTAAAATATATTGTGTCCATAAAATGTATATGGTATGTATAAGCTGGAATTAGAAGTCTAAGTGTTGTTGACCATTAGTTTACTCCATTTAGGGGAGGGTTGGTATGGTTAGGGGAAAATAATAATAATAATAAACAACAAAAAAAGTACCCTCTCCCTGAGGGAACTGATCCGAGGAGAGAGGATGAGGGGGCAGACAGGGTAGACGGGACTGGCTGCAAGGTACCTTTCAGTCCACTGCACACCAAGTGCCCAACGAGCAATGTCGACCTTTCATGAAATGCACAATAAAATCTTTAAATGCCATTTCAAGGCTACTGAACGCAAGATAAATGGCCTGGAATAGCCTTTTGCATGCAGCCCGGTGTCCTCCAATACTTAACAACATTAGGAGAGAGATGGAGAAAATGTCTAAATGGCCCAGACTGCAATATAACCCCATAAACAAATCATGCCCATAAGGTGTTCACTGCTACATGACAATGTGACATTTTGAAAACAATCCTCATTATATCTTTTCTTATCTCAAAAGTGGATAGTGTTTATTTAGAGTATCGAATTGATACTGTCTTTGCTGATTATTAAAATGGAAATTGTGACTAGTTTCTTAAATTAAAGCCAAGTATGTATGTGTGTGTGTGTGTGTGTGTGTGTGTGTGTGTGTGTGTGTGTGTGTGTGTGTGTGTGTGTGTGTGTGTGTGTGTGTGTGTGTGTGTGTGTGTGTGTGTGTGTGTGTGTGTGTGTTATTGGACTGAGCCAACTCTTACTCAAAGCTGCCTGCCTACGATCGATAATTCATATTATATTATTAGGATTTGAATAAAACACAAAGCCATCTTACTCTTTTGAAAGAGACCCCCATATTCAACTAGTTTAGATGTAATTAACTTAAGATTTATAATATGTTTTAATGTCACATACACCAGATAGGTGCAGTGAAATGTGTTGTTTTACAGGGTCAGCCATAGTAGTACGATGCCCCTGCAACAAATGATGGTTAAGTGGCTTGCTCAAGGGCACATCAACAGAATTCTCACCTTGTCGGCTCGGGTATTTAAACCAACAACCTTTCGGTTACTAGCCCAATGCGCTAACCGCTAGGCTACCTGCCACCCTAAATCTGTCTGATAGCGCAGGCTTTCATAGTACTATATAAAAAAGTTTGCTTATTCCGCACTTTCAAAATACCTTGACTTAAAGGTTTGGTTAATAATTGGAACACCCAAAATAGGGTTTGTATAAGTTTCCAAACCTTCTGCTACCCTTTCTGCTAACATAACCATGTTTTCCGAGTTTAGTTTTTCTTTCTGTTGTTAGAAAGGTCAATTACAAGAACACCATCATCTATTGATAATCTGCGCAATGTCTCAAATCTCGACAAGCACCGAGTCAGCCTTACGTTGTAGCACATGGTTTGTGAATGTGTGTTGCAAGGTAGCATGGGGAACAGAAACACAACCTTTTCCCCAATATGTTTGAATAATGGATTTTAAAAAGGTAAGCAAAGTGGACCAGTGCTTTGAGTATGCCCATGCTTCAAGCTACCATAGTGGCCTAACAACACATGATACAGGATGCAGCCATGCATACTGCTGTCTGAAGCCTTGTACATCGGACCTGTGGAAACCTCAGGTGGAAAACAGTGCTTTCCCTTCTCCAATCACACAATCTCTGTCTACTTTGACAAAGAATGATTTAACTGTCTTTCTGCTGAGAAGATGGCTATTCAATATTTTACCACTAGTGTCCATGCTGCTATAATAATTTTATATTGACATCAAAAGTGTTATTGTAGTAGAATAGCGGCTAAGACTTTTGTTGTTTCTGACGGTAGATGGAATAAATGTCAAAATGATTCAGTGTTTCCTTATTTGGAATCTTTGAGAAGTTGAAATGAACTTCCATGGACCTAAAATGCTAATGTATCCTAATTTTAGTATTTCTTATACATGTATTATAGTATTATATGTACACTACACGTTATGCACCACACACACACACACACACACACACACACACACACACACACACACACACATACATACATACACTTTATTAACATTTATGCTTGGGGCGGCTGATATAAAATGTGTGAATTATTTAAAGTAGTTGCCGAGAAAAATCTGGATTACTCCATGAATCAAGAGCAAGCACAATGGAATACTATTTATGTACGCAGTTTAAGTATTTACACCAACAGTTGAGCATTGCAGTTGAACTGATTTGCTCCGGTAAATAATGTAACTAGAGGAAATGCATGATTAATAAGCACTTTAAAGTTTGGTTACATCAACACTCCCTTAATATGTCTGTCTGTGTTTAACCTTTATGGCTCCCAACACAACCCAACGCATTGAACTGAGGAAACTCGTGGGCTTTTGTGACCCCATGCATCACAAAGATGCTTCTTCATTTACTTCTCATCTTCTCATCTTCTGAATCTGACCTGGTGAGAGTTTGTTTGATATGCAGACTGAACAGTCCGCGTGATATGAGTCCACATAATAACATTTTGGGCTACTATCAATTGTGGTCCCTTGCAGGCTAGCACAAGCACGCTGGTTCTATAAACAAGTCTCAGGAAAGATGACTTGGTGGCATTTTCACCAGCAGAGGGAAGGATCGAAAGAAAGAGGGAATAAGAGAGAGAAGAGAGGGAAAAGTCTTCTCCGTCCCTGACGGTATCAAATCAGCTTTGTGACTCACGTCATCCAGGGTGAAAACACCCAGAGGTGTCTGTGTGAATCACTGATTAGTTCCTCACCATTGACTATTTCTGTTTGATGGTTATTTAGCATGCCTCTCTTTATGCCTGACTCCCTGTGCCTCATCAGCACACCACCACATCAATGCAGCATCCCTTCTTAAGGGAGCCAATCAGATCACTCCGATGTCTAACTGTCCATCACGGGGCGGCAATTTATTGTAAGTGTCAGACATTACCTTAAATGCAACAGCTCTAATTAAACACAGTGACCAGTGGTTATTTTATTAATTTGATTGAACCATTTTATATTCAGTACAGCAACGGCCAGCTGACTTTCCATGTCTCCCAAAACAATGTAATCTTCCTCGGGATGTAATGGATTAATACTGACTGTCTGCCACTGGTGCAGCCGAGGTGGAGGAGTTATATGAGCCGCCGAGAAAAAACCCATTCTAAAGCTCCCACCACTTATTCCCGCAACGGAAAGATAGTTTATCACACTCTAAATCAGCCTCGTCTCTCTAGGCTCTCTGAGCTAGCTTCCTCTTCAGTTCCCCTTACATCCTCATAAGCCAGCACACATGGCGGACTTGGCCTTTCCCATCTGCTGGTGCTGAGTTGTGTCTCTCTGCTTTGACCAGGCTTCTACCCGCTTCATTAATACAACAAATGTTACGTTCTCTAGAGGCGCTATTCGATTCAATACCTTAACTGCCTCTATTCAATTCCTCTCCTACGGTGTCGTGCATCTTGACACGTGAAGAACATTAGCTGACTGACGTGCACAGTAACATTTAAATGGCAAGTCCATTTATTCGTGAAATGCCCGTCACTTAGTCCCACTAATGGAGGAAGTACAATCAGTTCTCTGGTTAAACTGACGTTAAAATGTGCCCTGGTGGTGATAATAACACAAGTAGCCACCGGCCCCCTGTCTGAGAGGATGATTTAAACATTAATAGTCCAGCAAGCCACCAATTCAATTTTGACCTTGATTTTACAGCTGAAAAATTATTTTTCAAAATGTTCAAATCACTCCACGTTTCCCATCATGAATTATGTACAGCCATTGTCTAGCTATTTGAGGTTTAGGCAGCGTTTCTAAAAACACACTTCAGTGGAGGAGCCAATTCTAAAATGAAAACAAGGCCTGTGAAGTTTGCCATGGGCCCTGTTGATATTTTGATGTGCAAATTGCCAAGTTAACTGCCCACACATTAAACAGCGGGCTATAATTATCTCAGTGACTCAGAACCCCAAAACGAGCAAAGTTCTCATTTAAGACTGACTTGTAGTTCAAGAACAGACTTTTGTTGCAGCTGGCATGAGGACACTTTGCTAAATTAATGTGGTAGACAACAATGCTCAACAGCGGCTTGGGAGAAGACTACACTCTGAAAAAAAGGGTTCCAAAGGGGTTCTTCGGCTGTCTCCATAGGATAACCCTTTTTGGTTCCAGGTAGACTGAAACCCAAAAGGGTTCTTCAAAGGGTTGGGGACAGCTGAAGAACCATTTTAGGTTCTAGATAGCCATTTTTTTCTAAGAGTGTAGATAAATGTTAAACTAAAAGACAGAGCAGGCAAACATACACTGAGTGTACAAAACATTAAGAACAGCTGCTCTGACCAGGTGAATCCAGGTGAAAGCTATCATCCCTTATTGATGTCACTTGTTAAATCCATTTCAATCAGTGTAGATGAAGGGGAGGAGACAGGTTAATGAACAATATTTAAGCCTGGAGATAATTAAGACATGGATTGTGTACCGTAATTTCCGGACTATTAAGCGCACCTGAATATAAGCCGCACCCACTGAATTTTAATTTTTTATTTATTTTGAACATAAATAAGCCGCACATGTCTATAAGCCGCAGGTGCCAACCGGTACATTGAAACAAATGAACTTTACACAGGCTTTAGCGAAACACGGCTTGTAACAAAAATAAATAGCCTTTAACGAAACACGGCTTGTAACAAAAATAAATAGGCTTTAATGAAACACGGCTTGTAACAAAAAAATAAACATTTGCAATAAGCTTTAGTTGTCTTTTTGCACTGAGTCAATTCCTCACGCTGCTGTTTCCAACGTCTTATCATCGACTCATTAAGACCAAGCTCCCGTGCAGCAGCTCTATTTCCTTTTCCAACAGCCAGATCAATCGCCTTTAACTTGAAAGCTGCATCATATGAATTTCTACGTGTCTTTGCCATGATGAGGGTGACAAAATTACTACTGTAATCAGAATGATGGGAAGTTTGAGAGCGCTCGATTTAATCTAAACAGTAAACCAAAAAGTTGTTTGACCTTAACCCGTTCGGCAATTTCATTGGTCTAATGAAAAAACTGAGCACGTCACAGAATGTGTTTTTTTGGAGAAAAAAAATTGAAAGCGGGAAAAATCCATATATTAGCCACGTCATTGTTTAAGCCGCGAGGTTCAAAGCCTGGGAAAAAAGTTGCGGCTTATAGTCCGGAATTTACGGTATGTGTGCCATTCAGAGGGTGAATGGGCAAGACAAAGGATTTAAGTGCCTTTGAACGGGGTATGGTAGTAGATGCCAGGCGCACCGGTTTGTGTCAAGAACTGCAACGCTGCTGGGTTTTTCACGCTCAACAGTTTCTTGTGTGTATCAAGAATGGTCCACCACCCAAAGGACATCCTGCCAACTTGACACAATTGTGGCTATGGGAAGCATTGGAGTCAACATGGGCCAGCATCCCTGTTGAACGTTTTTCGACACCTTGTAGAGTCCATGCCCCGATGAATTGAGGCTGTTCAACGCAGTATTAGGAACATTAGGAAACATGTTCTTAATGTTTTGTATACTCTGTATTTGTAAAGAAAATGTTTAACCCTTGTGTTGTCTTAAGGGTAGAAAATGACCCATCACTATGTTTAACAGCAGAGAAAACCCCCTAAATAATATTTTTTCAACTTGAAATTTGATTACTTTTCCTAGAGTGACCCCAACATTAGAAAATGTGAAACATCACCTTTGTTCATATTTCCATGAAAGCTGTAAACCACCAGTGTACAAAGATTGTCTTAGGGTCATTTTTGACCTGGCAGTTATAAAATAATTTACACACCACAAAAACCACTAAGACACTCACACACACACACACACACACACACACACATACACACAATGAGAAATTGAGATTATGTGTGCTATTGATTCAAAACTTTCTTGTGCATGTGCAGAATCTCCCCTCCACGACCCCACACATGACTCAAATTCACAGACAAAATAAAATCAATTTCAGACAAAATAAACATTTCTTGAAAGCAATGCTTACTAATGGGGGAATGCAGTCAGAGGCTGCAGATGACAGTCCCCCCAGTTCTCTCTTTGCTGAAGCCATGAGTGCACATTTCAGTGCGCAACAGGTCGTTGATCAGATTTTTTCAGATGTCCAGGAGGAACAAGAGAACAATGATTTAGAAGAGGAGGAGGTATCTGAAGAAGAAGATCCCCCAAGCTGAAAGAGAAACATTTTTGTCAAAGAATAGCAAAATAACATGGTCCTTGTAACCAAATGACAACCAGGGCAGGATGGCAGCACAAAATGTCAAAAGGATGACCCCAGGGACTACAAGACATGCAGTTGCCCATGTCCAGGACATCGCCTCAACATTCTACATGTTCATCACACCAGCCATCGAAAAAAGAATCCTGGAGATGACAAATTTGGAGGGTTTCCGTAAATATGGAGACAATTGGAAAAGGATGGATGAGCTTGACCTGCGTGCCTACATAGGGCTGCTAATCTTAGTGGGTGTGTACAGGTCCTGAGCCTTATCAGAGGCTACATGTGATTTTCCGTGCCACGATGCCACTGAAAGTCTTTCACACTTTCTCAAGAATGCTACGATTCGATAACCGTGAGTCAAGACCTGCAAGACGTGTGAGAGACAAACTGGCGGCCATAAAAGAGGTCTGGGAGAAGTGGGTGGAGCGTCTGCCATACCTCTTCAACCCTGGCCCTGAAGTAACAGTGGATGAGCAACTGGTTCCATTCAGAGGTACATTTTTATTTTCATATCTGGAATGTAAGTGATTTTCACTGTTCATTTTATTATGTATTGCTGTAATATCATTGATTTCTGTGATTGTTTTCTGTGACACTGACACTAATTACTGATAGTAATCTCTATTGTCAAAAGGTCGCTGTTCTTTCCGGCAGTATATGCCCAGCAAGCCAGTAAAGTATGGCATCAAGATATGGGTGGCCTGTGACGCACAATTCAGCTACGCTTGGAAGATGCAAGTCTACACAGGGAAGCCGACCAGTGGAGGCCCGGGAAGAACCAGGGGATGCGGGTTGTGCTTGCTGTGACAGATGGGCTGAGGGGGCACAATGTCACGTGTGACAACTTCTTCACCTCTTATGAACTCAGCCAGCAGCTCCTGAAGAGGAAGATCACCATGGTTGGCCAAGTTAGAAAGAACAAGTGTGAGCTCCCCCCTGCACTCTTCGCAACAAGGGGGAGAGAGGCCTTCTCATCAAAGTTTGCCTTCACCCCCAGCACCACTCTAGTTTCTTATCTCCCAAAGAGGAACAAGAATGTGGTCCTCCTGAGCACACTGCACAAAACAGCTGAGATCAGTGATCGGGAGGACAGGAAGCCACTACAACCACAACAAAGGAGGCGTGGAGAACCTGGACAAGGTTATTGGAACAGCTGCAGGAGGATGACTGCCCGCTGTCCCCTGGTCATCTTCCATAACATCATTGATGTGTCCTCATACAATGCCTTCGTGATATGGAACAAGATCAGCCCTACCTGTGTCACACCCTGATCTGTTTCACCTGTCCTTGTGCTTGTCTCCACCCCCTCCAGGTGTCGCTTATTATCCCCAGTGCATATATCCCTGTGTTTCCTGTCTTTCTGTGCCAGTTTGTCTTGTTTGCCAGTCAACCAGCGTTTTTCCTTGCTCCTATTTTTTTCCCAGTCTCTTTTGGTTCTATTCCTTCTGGTTTCGACCCTTGCCTGTCCTGACTCTGAACCCGCCTGCCTGACCACTCTGCCTGTTCTGTCTTCAAGCCTGCCTATCCCCTTGTACTGTTTGGACTCGGATCTGGTTACTGGACCCCTGCCTGGCCTGACCATCGAGACTGCCCTTCGTCTGGTACTGTTTTGGACTCTGACCCGGTTTATGAACTCTCGCCTGTCCCTGACCTACCTTTTGCCTACCCCTTGGATTAATAAATATCGGAGCTCAACCACCTGCTTCCTGTGTCTGCATTTGGGTCTCGCCTTGTGTCCTTATAACCTGGATGCCTGATAATCGGAACAAGAGGAGGGTGTTCCTGGAGTAGCTGGGAAAGGCACTTGCAACCCCACACATTCAAAGAAAGGAGCGCCTCCCCGAACAGCAGCCTATGCAGCGCTTATGAAAGCTGTTCAGGGGGCTGAATCTTGTCCTGCTCCACCTGAGGCTGGGGCAGGCAAGAGGGGGAGATGCCAATTCTGTCCCCAAAGAAGGACTGTAAAACAAATACTATGTGCTGCACATGTGAGAAATACATCTGCAAAGTCCATGCACACAAACTTGCATACCGTCCTACATGTGCTAATTAAAGTTGATTGATTTATGTTCTTCACGTTTTATCTGTCTTATTTTATTCTTATTGTTGTTCTTTATACACCTTGTGGGTGGGGGCAACGATTAAAAAAATGGGAGAAGACTAGTATTTTGTAGTTGAATTCCTCATTGTACCGTATATAAGAATATATCACTATGTTGCCAAAAAGTTCAAGACTGTTATTGTTTCCCTTCAATAAAATGCATTCAAAAATACTTTCTTCACATTTCTGCTACTTTCTTAAGGTATACAAGTGCTAGCTCTTGCTAAAAAATATATGTTTACACCTATGCAGTACCTTCAGCAATAATAATAACAATAATAATAAACCATTTTGACAGGTGTGTTGTAATAAAAACGAGTGGTGGTCATTTTTGACCCTTAGGACAAGGGAAGTATACAGAATGTTAAGACTACACAAGGGTTAAATAACAAATGTTATTATTACATGGTTCCGTGGTGACTTTTTTGAGATGACAGATCCTTTGATACATTATTGCAGAGCGTGTTCAGAACTGCAGTATGTGAAAAGACTGCTTTTCACTCTTCAGTTCTCCCCGGCTTTTGTAGTTTCTGACAGGAGAGTGACAGGTTGAGAATAGAGTGGGCACAGCTTAAAAAAATAACACCAGTGACCAAAAAGTTTGTGAAAAGTAATGGGAAGAATTTGAAAACAATTGTTGAGGGTTTAACTGCAATTCTCTTAGAAAAAAAGGTGGTATCTAGAACCTAAAACGGTTTTCGGCTTTTCGTCCCAATAGGAGAACCTATCGAAGAACCCTTTTTGGTTTCCAGTTGAACCCTTTTGTGAACCCAAAAGAGTTCTACGTGGAACCAAAAAGGGTTCTACCTGGAATCAAAAAGGGGACAACAGAAGAACCCTTTTGGAATCCTTTTTTTCTAAGACTGTAGTGTTTTAGTTAACCTAACTTGATCTTGGTGAAAAATATGTAGGCCTACAACTTGTGTAAGCCTAGACCTACAACTATACAGCGTTTTAAAGTTGTATCATCACTTCCTACAGGCTATTGGTGAGAATGAGATTTGCTGTGACGGAAAGAGTATGGCTTGATTAAGATACAGCACAAAAGAGGAACGACAACTCTTTGCCTAAGAAAAGCTCCAATTATGGAACAATTTCATCTGAAATGGGAGCACCAATCTCCCTGAAGTGTGGGATATTGTGAACACATAAAACCAGGTCGGATTTCATACAAATTTACTAATTTCTCAGGGAATGGTTCGACGGGAAGGGGGGATATGAGAGAGAGAGGACTCCAGTAACCCTCCTTGTGCCAAAAGCCTATCAGCGGCCTGGCCTCCCCCTTGTGTTCTCGTAAACACAGAGTGAGGGAGCGAGCGGCCGAAGCCCTGCCTTGTCAGCTGTCTAATCTCTTGGCGCGCCCAAGCGTGATATCCCCTTCTCAGGGCTCTCTGACATACTGTCAGCCCTCTCTCCTCTCTGCTCACTATACAGCGAACAGCACAGTAGCTGCTTGGCAATGACTAAGAAATCGGTACAATTAAATCCACCCCCTCAAGCCGACATTCAACCCCCTAAAAGATTCTACCTGCCCTCTCCAATGCCTCCTCCCAGCAGCCACAGAAGCCCTTCCTCTTTCATGCACTGTTAGCCTGGCTGGGGCTCCAACACTGACTCCAGCCTGTGTGACCATGTGCGACACCGTTAACCCCCCTAGCCCCACAGAGACCAACACAGCCTCTAGAGCTCTTCAGTGGGGAATCGATAGAGAAAATGTGCACTGAAAGTCCAAGCATTTGAAGTACAGTATTGTTGTATAATTAGAACAGACAGCTTATTCTTTTCAATGCAGATTCCACAGTAGCTTTTTAAATTGGAGACATATGTTTTTTTTATGTACCCAATAAGGCAAAGATAACTGAACTAAATGACTATCGCCCCCTAGCACTCATGTCTGTCATCATGAGGTGCTTTGAGAGACTAGTCAATGATCTTATCACCTCCACCTTACCTGCCACCCTAGACCCACTTCAGTTTGCATACCGCCCGAACAGGTCCACAGATAATGTAATCACCATCCCACTGCATGCTGCCCTATCCCATCTGGAAAAGAGGAATACCTATGAAAGAATGCTGTTCATTGACTACAGCTCAGCATTCAACACCATAGTACTCTCCAAGCTCATCATTAAGCTTGAGGCCCTGGGTCTCAACCCCGCCATGTGCAATTGGGTCCTGGACTTTCTGACGTGCTGCCCCCAGGTGGTGAAGGTAGGAAACAACATCTCCACTTTGCAGATCCTCAACACTGGGGCCCCACAAGAGTGCGTGCTCAGCCCCCTCCTGTACTCCACGTTCACCCATGACTTCGGGCCATGCATGCCTCCAACTCAATCATCAATTTTGCAGACGACACTACAGTAGTGGGCTTGATTACCAACAACGACGAGACAGCCTACAGGGAGGAGATGAGGGTCAGGAAAACAACCTCGCACTCAACGTCAACAAAACAAAGGAGATGATCGTGGACTTCAGGAAACAGCAGAGGGAGCACCCCTCTATCCACATTGACGGGACAGTAGTGGAGAAGGTGGAACGTTTTAAGTTCCTCGGTGTACACATCACGGACAAACTGAAATTGTCCACCCACACAGACAGCGTGATGAAGAAGGCGCAACTGAAGAAATTTGGAAGGCGCAACTGAAGAAATTTGGCTTGTCACTAAAACCCTCACAAACTTTTACAGATGAACAATTGAGAGCATCCTGTTGTGCTGTATTACCGCCTGGTATGGCAACTGCACCGCCATCAAGCTGCAAGGCTCTGCAGAGGGTGGTGCGGTCTGCGCAACGCATCACCTCGGGCAAACTACCTGCCCTCCAGGACACCTACAGCACCCAATGTCACAGGAAGGCCAAAAAGATCATCAAGGACAACAACCACCCGAGTCATTGCCTGTTCACCCCGCTACCATCCAGAAGACGAGGTCAGTACAGGTCCATCAAAGCTGGACCGAGAGACTGAAAAATAGCTTCTATCTCAAGGACATCAGACTGTTATACAGCCATCACTAACACAGAGAGGCTGCTGCCTACATACAGACTCAAATCATTAGCCACTTTAATAAATGGATCACTAGTCACTTAAAAAAATGACACTTTAATAATGTCAACATATCTTACATTACTCATCTCATATATATACTGTATTTTATACCATCTATTGCATCTTGCCTATGCCACTCGGCCATCGCTCATCCATATATTTATAAGTACATATTCTTATTGCATCCCTTTACATTTGTGTGTATTAGGTAGTTGTTGTGAAATTGTTAGATTACTTGTTAGATATTACTGCACTTTCGGAACTAGAAGAACAAGCATTTCACTTCACCCGCATTAACATCTGCTAACCATGTGTATGTGACCAATAACATTTGATTTGATTTGATTTATAATGTACTTTTGTGGAGCACTGTTTTAAATGTAAAATCCCCCCTAAATGATCAAGCTTTAAAGAGGCAAACAAGGAATGCCAGATTCACAATAGTACTGTATGGGCCACTGACAGCTGGCCTTGTAGCATATTGAGTCATGCTTGATCACCTTTCAAATTGCAATATTGTACCAAGACAATGACGGCTGTGCGGCACAAATCTGTTCCTTCATGCTTCACAAACTTTCAAAGTGGATTGTTTCAAATCAACATTTTTTGTGCCCCGAAAAGCCATCTTTTAGGGATGTTTCAATAAAAATGGGTAAGGCATTTGTTATTCCAATGTGATACAAACCTCATTTTGACCAATGTTTTAATATATCCCTGTGTTTTTGCTGGAATGGGTCACATTTACATGATAAAGACATAATTCATCATGAAAATGTACTTATACCCAGACAGACACCCCCATGAGGTCTTTTTTAGTTTGATTCTATTACACCGGCAGTGCGTTTATGCCGAGGCAAGTTCAGCAGATTGACTATCCGAGGCCCTGATACGGCAATCGTCTCATTACATCAAATGCTGCATATTTAATAATGTGACATTATTGCACCTATTTCCCAAAAGCACTTCAGTCAACGGTGCTTCCTGACTGAGCAGCTGGAACAGGGCTTTTTTTAGGTCAGAACACAGACCGAGAGGGAGAGACAAATATATATATATATATATATATATATATATATATATATATATATATATAGAGAGAGAGAGAGAGAGAGAGAGAGAGAGAGAGAGAGAGAGAGAGAGAGAGAGAGAGAGAGAGAGAGAGAGAGAGAGAGAGAGAGAGAGAGAGAGAGAGAGAGAGAGAGAGAGAGAGAGAGAGAGAGAGAGAGAGAGAGAGAGAGAGAGAGAGAGAGAGAGAGAGACCTCTGAACACTCCTGATCCCCTCATTTATAACAAATCCCACATGGAAGAAATGCCAGGGAACTAAAAGGACAGCCACCAGCAACACCGAGCGGATCCGACCCTGGTGACCCTCTCAGTGTGGAGGAGAGCTATAGTATCGCATCTTTAATTATTTCATACTGGAACTATAACACCCTTTAAACCCCACAGGAAGATGGACCACCATAGAAAGGAGAGAAAAAAACATGTGACAGTAGGCCCATAGGACAGTAAAACGAACCTACAAGAACGACCTTGTTTATGCCATAGAATGGTCAAAGTAACCTATGTATGACCGTGGTAACTGTCAATCATAAAAAAAATGTTCAGTACTGCTACCATATAGATGTATTACTAATTACAGGCCATAATGACATTAACAGGAGCGGCATATGTGGGTTTGATCAGATAAAAAGTATGAGTGATGAACCATGCTCCCCTCATATTTATTCATATGTTTTTAATCAGGCAGACAAACATCACTGTGTCAAAATGAGGGCTAAGAGCCCAAG
The DNA here is from genome assembly GCF_901001165.1 of Salmo trutta. Taxonomy (NCBI): domain Eukaryota; kingdom Metazoa; phylum Chordata; class Actinopteri; order Salmoniformes; family Salmonidae; genus Salmo; species Salmo trutta. The sequence continues at coordinate 33,306,811 of NC_042964.1, forward strand.
AGAACATTAAGAGACCGACCTACAGAAGTGGTGGCGGTGAGGATGAGAAAAAAATGTCAAAAATCAATATTCAAATTGCAAAATGAATTTGACTGGACCGAGAACTTCTCATCAAATGGGGAAATAAATGGGATATGAAAGATGACCTGACATAAAAACCGATATCCCACAATGCCATCTGTCAGACAGAGAGAGGGGAATAATGACGATGGCTAATGAAAGTTGAGCCTTGGTTCAGCAGAGGTTTAAATCATCTCGAAGGAGAGGCGCTTTGAGATGGCAAGATGGCCGCCGTGCTGACTCAGCACTTCCTGCTTCCCTCCATCCCACCCACTGATTGGCTTTGTGCTACTTAGGCAACATTCACAGTGTCGGAAACCATTGATCCAATCAGAGTCCAGGTCGATCATGAGAGGCCATTGAAATATAGGTAATGACACCAACCAGAAATCTATTGTTATGTATTCAATTGTATACATGTATCTCCAATTGTGTGATATTTCTATGTAGGCTAAATACAGGAGCTTTACTGCTATGCATTTCTTCTGCGTTTTTCTGTGGATAGTATGAATCCGCTCATTAAGATACTGTGATACTGTGACTTGCCATCATAAATTATATAAGATCAAATGGGTACAAAAGGCCTACCAACGTCAGTAGTAGAACAGAATGTATAGAAATTCTGTCCATGTCAATAAGGTTAGCATATCTGAAACCTTGATGGGCTGGAGAAAAGCCTGAACACAAGCCGCACTTCAGTGAGTACAAAAGGCCAGTGCTGTCAGTACTGTAACTTTACTTTTATTACAAATAGTCTTGGGAAGCAGAACAATGTAAAAACACATGTACCCACCCCAAGCTTTAATTCAGGCAATGATACGGCAATATAGTGATTATTGTGCAGAAAGCAGAGAAACACTTTCCCATTCCCAATGCATTATAACCTGGTATAGTCACAGTCAAAGAGAGGTGTGTGTAGGCAGGGAAACAGGGAGCCTCGGGCCTCCATCTGTAACTCGCTATGTATTTCATTTCAAAGCAGTGTATGTAAAGTTAATGGGCTATTAAATAAACTGTCAATCTGGCAGCAGCCCCTGTGTGTTTGGCCTGTCGAGCACACACATCTTTTTTGTTGTTTTCCCACCATGAAAGATATTACCCTGGACCAACAACAGTTCTCTCCCTCTCTCTCTCTTTCTCTCTCCCTCCTTTTCCACCTACTGCACCCGTCGCCGCCTCCGTCAAACAGAGGATCTAAAAATTGATCCATTTCATCTTGACGATTTTCATTTCAATCTACTTCGTACGTCGTCTCAGAGAGAAGAAGGGGAAGGTCATTTGCACCAGGAAATGTCAAGGGCTGCATGATGAAAAATCAGAGGTGCAAGGTGTCTAATGTTAGAGGGGACTTTATAAGTTACCATTCCGTTCAGATCTACTTTGCTGTTAGGCTGTCAAGCTGAATCATGGCGGGATGTTTTCCTGGGCCAAACGTGGAATTAGCTGTATTGAATATCCGCCGTTGAATATCAAACAGCTTTTCTAGTTATTTTTCTTCTCTCTTTACCAACTACAACCCAAAATGACGATAAATGTAGAAACAGGTGTGGTGGCTAATTTCTGCATTACCAAATGAGAAGAGTTACAAACACACCAGTCCGAGTTAAACTACATCTTTAATACTTAAGATACTTTTGCAAAAGTTCTTGACCTTCAATAATGCACTCTCTCGAATGAACCAGGAAGGTGATTACACAATGGCTACAGAGATCTTTTATAGCAACGATACACCCCCTTCAACGTACATTGACAAACCACAGATACTTAGTAACAGTTCACAAAGGTTAAGTTTTGTATGACAGATATCCATAAAACACAGCAGACAGTAACTGCTATGTCAACCTGGTTCATTGAATAGCCCAGTATCTGGTCTCCTTAGAACCGTCCCTCCCTGGTACGGTATAGAACAAAAACACCATTTCATCCAATGGCATATATCAATTGTCAACTCTAGATACTCCCATCTCAAGCAAACCCCCTCTTGACCCTACTCCTGGACAGGCTCACTGGGGAGTGAGCCTCTAGGCCATATATTATCACAGGATAAGTGCGAGATCTATGAGAGGACATACAAGGGTCCATTTACTGCCATAATCCTCCCCACAATAAGGAAAAGGAAGGAGTGACTTGCTCACAGACATTGTGGAGACAAGTCATTGGTTCCCCATTAATCACGCCATCCCTTCACATGGTTTAAGAATAAGTAAAGACACATTCCCATGACGACAAATCTGACCTCTCCCCTCTCTTGGCCCCAAGTGTCTGAGCCCCAGCTAAGGTAGACGTGCAACTGAAAAGACACCAGAGTCCAATGGACACTTTCTAATGACAAGTACCTCAAATAAGCATATTATACTAATAAAACATCTTAATTATCTATGTTACCCAACTAATTCTGATTCGTCCACGACATTGGGCAAACGAGGAATTCATTTCACCTATCCATTACTGATGTGAACAATTTATCTAGGTTACGGCAGGTACCCAAAACTAGACATCCGAACAGCGTGCTGCGTATCACAATGGCGGTCTCCTAAAACTGAATGCCTTTTGTTCTGAATTTGAAATAGCTGAACGGTTTCACCGCTCCCATTACTCCAACATTACCCTGGTATTCCATTTAGCACATCAATGCCGGGAATATTCCTGGATCCTGGGGGTAGAATCATACGGTAGCGTTGCGCATCACTCTCATTAGGGTAGGCATTTAAAACACCCAGGCCCTCCACTCCTCCACTCCGGCCGGTGTTGTATCTAAAAGCACTCCCATTGCTAAATATTCACTGCGTCCTTCTCTTTCAGTCAGTGTAGTATTTTTGAAGTGTGTAAATTCCTTATTGGTGTTCCATAGAGCAGCTTTAATGGTGCGTGACGTGATGGTGGACACACAGCAACTACATAAAGCAGCTAACAACATGTCTGTTACATGCAGGTACAGCCAGAGGTGGGTCTGACAGCTGGAATAGGACCAGGCTAACATCTATGTCTGTATGTGTCTGGGTAGGCTATACTGTGAGGATAGGAGACAGGCGTTATGCTGGTTGAATACATAGGCGTGAACCCTCCTCTCATGCCACACTTGGCTGATCTCAGCCTCCAGTATTTATGCTGCAGTAGTTTATGTGTCGGGGGGCTAGGGTCAGTCTGTTACATCTGGAGTATTCTCTTGTCTTATCCGGTGTCCTGTGTGAATGTAAATATGCTCTCTCTAATTCTCTCTTTCTCTCTTTCTTTCTTTCTCTCGGAGGACCTGAGCCCTAGGACCATGCCTCAGGACTACCTGGCATGATGACTCCTTGCTGTCCCCAGTCCACCTGGCCATGCTGCTGCTCCAGTTTCAACTGTTCTGCCTGCGGCTACGGAACCCTGACCTGTTCACCGGACGTGCTTGTTGCACCCTCGACAATTACTATGATTATTATTATTTGACCATGCTGGTCATTTACGAACATTTTAACATCTTGACCATGTTCTGTTATAATATCCACCCGGCACAGCCAGAAGAGGACTGGCCACCCCTCATAGCCTGGTTCCTCTCTAGGTTTCTTCCTAGGTTTTTGGCCTTTCTCAGGAGTTTTTCCTAGGGAGTTTTTCCCAGCCACCGTGCTTCTTTCACATGCATTGCTTGCTGTTTGGGGTTTTAGGCTGGGTTTCTGTACAGCACTTTGAGATTTCAGCTGATGTACGAAGGGCTATATAAATAAATTTGATTTGATTTGATTTGATTTGATCTGATCTTGTGTTCCTACTTTCCCCGCCCATCACTTCCTCCAATTGAAAGTTGAAAATTCGATGTCCTTGAGAGTAGTAACCTGCCACTATGTAATCTCACATAGGATTCCCTTTTAATTGACAAAAGCACCATCAAAGGTAACTTCACAGCACAGACTAACCGTCAATTCTGTTTTAATTAAGAAGGGATATAAGGTTTCCTTTTGTACTAGACTTTCCCCCATGGACTGGAATTCAAATTCTACAGTAGCATTACTCCAAAGAGATTATCTTGATGCTAATGGGAAACATTGTTAGCCAAGAGGAGGTTACGACATTCCTTTTAATACATCTTTTTAGGCAATAGGGCATCGGTTTTCTGCGGCACATCGTTTACAGGAGGCGAACAAAAAAATAAACGAAAAACAGAATAAAGGAAACTTTTGTATGCAACATATTTTGCAAGCACCACAGAAAAGGGTTGATTGTGAGCAAATAATGATTTTTTTCTTCTTCTTCATAATCATCACCTTAAAAGCAACTGTAAAACAATGATAGACGCCCCGAACGAGAAGTCATGCCATTGTGAAAATGCAAAATGGGAAGTGCTGCACATCTATAAAACTGAACTTGAAACAGTGGTAGTGTTTAACCCATTATATGTAGGCCAATAGCATGGGCTGTGTGTCCTATGGTGTCCACATGCATTACTATCCTTTTGTCGGCGTGAAGACAAATAATCAATCAACAACTTTGTCTTCGTTAAGACTTAGCGATCAACTAATAAATTACCAAAACCAATCTGGTCTTGTCAATGGCAACAGATGAACAATGACTAGAACAAATGACTACAAGCAGCATGTTAACAAAATAACAACAGCATACAACGACTACAATCTACTGTGCTGAAAGACAGCTAAGAAACAATTAAGAGGACTGTGCATGAAGCCATTAGAAGCCCAACGTATTCATGAGTTATTTAACCCCAACGTAATTGTCATCTGAAGACTGACAGATTCAGACATGAGGATAGGCGAAACTTCTGAGGGCCTTTCGAAAGCTATCGGTTACCCAAATGTGCCAATAATCAGTCACTCAAGCATACACCTAGGCAGTGGGAGGGAAGAGGCTAATCAGTGACCAGCAATGAACACACATATTTATTCTAATCTATCCTTTTTTTCATGGTATCAAACTATGCCATTTCACGTGGCAGGAGGGTCGCTGCAGCACTTGGTGTGTATCCATAATGGCCACAGTTACTTGATTAGGGGGCTCCCCTCAAGGCAATCACAGTGCTGTGGGCGCCTGTAGGGGCGAATGGTGACCTGGTGTCACAGGCAACTCTAAAGATGTGCCTTGGGTTTCAACAGCTAAAATGACAGAGGAGGTAAAGATGGTCCAATTAGAGGTGTATAGGGCGACAGGTAGAATAGCAGTTAAGAGCGTTGGGCAAAGTAACCGAAAGGTTGCTGGTTCGAATCCCACGCTGGCTAGGGGAAACTTCTGTTTGATTGCCCTTGGGCAAGGCACTTAACCCTAACTGCTCTGGATAAGAGCTTCTGCTAAATTAATAAAATGTGTAGTACCTATAAAGGATACTAGATAATCTAAGCTTTTAGCAACAATTAGACTAGGAGTAATTCACCTGGGTTCAGGTTTGTATGGGCTGATTTTTATAAAGTGGAAAAATATTCAAAAACTATGATAAAAAAAGTGTACCTTTATTTACTGCTCTGCAGTAGCTAGCCAGCAAGCTGCCCCTCAACTCTCCCTTGCAAATGTAGTGTGATATCAGGTTGGGCATTTGGACCGAACAGCAAGTCTGGACTTTCCATCGGTAGCACTATGCCCTCTGGTGAGCTGGAGACAAACAGCAAACAGCCATGGCTATGAACAGAAACATAAAAGCACAAGTGCATCTGAAACTACACACACACATACACACACTAACTAATGCTAATGAAAAGTGTCTCTAATTAGCCCTTCATCTCCCTCCCACTTTCTCAACACAGGATCACAGTGTTGGTCGGTCATCTGAGTGTGGAGGGCAGGAAATTCGCCAGAGAGCCCTTTACTGTTGAAAAGCACAAAGATGCTGGTGAGCAGCTTGTCTGATTAGCGCTGATTACTCTCTAATTGGAGTTCTCCAAAACAAGATGACCTCTGCTTTGTTTACTGATGGGATTAATCGTGGCCTGGTAGAATTAAAAATCCCAGCGGAATTAATTCCTCATTATTTTGAGAGAGGCTGCAAAGGGCCCCCTGCCCGCCTCATGTTCAGAATGCAAACTGTGCAGAGGTGCTTTTCGCCCTGAAATGCCCCAAACAAGTTCACGTTGAGTCAATTAACTTACAACAGTTAGCTCACTCTCTTGCACTGACTCTATGCACACACTGGACTCTACCCACACACTCACACGTACTTACAGTGACACCCCAACACACACACACACGCACACACACACACACACACACACACACACACACACACACACACACACACACACACACACACACACACACACACACACACACACACACACACACACACACACACACACACACACACACACTCTTGTTTGTCCATCCTAGGTTGATGATGACCATGAAATGATTCATTGGCATGAGTCTGAGGTACGGTTAGTGCGCAGATGGCTGATGAGAACAATCCCGGAAACACTCTTTACCAAACTGGACATGATATCTTGGTAGCAAGATCTCCCGAGGTACGGCTTTGCTGAAACTGCTCTTTCGCTGTTGTCTATCCACCATGGCATTTTTGGTCCTGCTGGTTTCAGAGGTGGTAGCGCCATCCCCAGATTCTGCCAGGTGGTTCAATCCTGAGTAAGGCATTCCAATGACCTTAGATCGATGTTAAACCTCTTGAGGGAGGCCTCCAGTGTTTAAAGTGTTTCTTCGGCCCACCTTGTGCCACCTTCCCATTCTTCAGCTCTCCGAAGAAGATCTGCTTAGGGAGACAGGTAGCAGGCATCCTGGTCACATGGCCCGCCCATCTGAGCTGTGCATTCATAAGCAGCGTGGGAATGCACATCATTTCGGCACGGCTGAGGACTCCAGTGTCTGGAATTCTGTCCTGCAACTCGATCCTCAGAAGCTTCCTCAAACACTTCAGGTGAAAGTGATTTAGTTTCCTGGCAAGGCGTTGGTCGACTGTCCAGGTTTCGCAGCCATAAGTAAGGGTCGGTAATATGACTGCCTGGTAAACCTTCCGTTTTGTTGCCGGGTTTGATGCCTGTCCTTTTTCCACACCGAATCTCGCAGACGGCCAAAGGCTGCACATGCCTTGGTGATAATGATGTTTGTTTCGTTGTCCATATGAACAGCATGGGGTATTGTGCTGCCAAGGCAGGGGAATTTGTCCACAGCTGACAGTGTCTGACTTTTCACAGAGATGGTTGGGTCCATGTCAGGATTACTATTATCTATTATCTATCCTTTTGCGTAGTCACTTTACCCCTACCAACAGTATATGTACATAGTAACCTCAAATACTTCGTAGCCCTGCACTTTGACTGAGTACTGGTACTCCCTGTATTTAGCCATGTTATTTTTGGTCGTTATAGTTATTTGTTATTCACTGTGTATTTATTCCTCGTGTCGCTATTTCTATTATTATTTGATATTTTTTTTATCTTTAACTCGGCATTGTTGGAAAAGGACCCGTAAGTATGCATTTGACTGTTAGTCTACACTTGTTGTTTACGTAGCATGTGACAAATAGTATTTGATTTGACGTAACTTGGCTTTTTCCCTTACTCTTTGGGTAAGCTCGTTTGACTCAATGCTTGATGAAGTACTGTTCATGCTTAAGGAATTTTGTGGTTGCACTTCAAATGCTCACTTCAGTTCATTGTGAACAAGTCCCTAACGGAGCAGACAGCGGGCAGAAGAAAGGAAAGAGGGAGCGAAGGAGCGAAAGATAGAGAGAAAGAGACCAGATGCTCTGGGATGGATCTGGGGTCCTGGCCATCACGACCAGAGCTTGTTGTCAGAAAAGAGTTTGGTGTTTGACAGTGGAGATCCCACACGAGAGCCTGTCTGGGCTGACTGTCTGGGGCCTTTATGGAGCCAATTGGGGTCATTCCTCTGTAAGGGACTGTAAGGCACTCACCCACAACCACTCTCAGAGCAGAACATGTCTGGGTGGTTGACATGTCCAGGTTTCCCATAATTCTTCTGACATCTGTCATCCTCCCTCAGGCCAACTTGTTAAGGCTTGTCCCCGACCTGATGGATTTCTTTGCAAGGTTTCTATTCTCCGATCCGTCTACCCATCTATTCCCTGGTTGTCTGACCTCTGCTACTGACGTCTGCACATGTCAAGACATTAGTTTTGAAAAGGCAGTGACAGTGTTTTCTTTTAACGTTAGCTAGTTATGAAAAAAGTAACTTGTGTTATTTGTTGCGTGTGTTGTGGAGAGGTAGCTGGCAACACGACGCTGATTCAGATGCATGTTCTGTGGCTCTGAGCTATTCTTTGTGTCTTTACAACTGTCAGATAATATCTTTCTCAATGTGAAACAGAAATGTAAACCAGCTCCTGTAAAGACATGTCGGTAACAAAATATTTCCCATTAGCATTAACTCACACTGACAGCTCCTCAGATGTTAAAATGCAGTCCTCTACCGAAAGTGTGCTGCAGCAACCAACTTTAATAAACGCATTACGGAGTGACTAATGGAACACTCCTCTTACCAGATTCTTAATCCGACATTTTCCATTTGGCTAATAACAAAAAAAACTCATGTTCAATGTGAAAGACAGTTAATAATGCCCCTCTGACATGATAAGTGCAGTCGCCTCTTACAGGGACGTGAAATGGAGTCCAATCATACTTTTTGTTTCCTTTCAATTTTAGCCTAACACTATTGATCAAGTCATCTCTAAAGTACCTAACGTCACCATTTCTGTTGTTTCAGTCATATATTACATCATTATGTCTTGCCGTATGACAGGTTTGGTTAAACTCCTACATGTCCCCAAAGTTGTCCACGGGGAAAGTTCAAACCAAGACTTCAAACTAACAAACACATGTCCACACAGCATGGTGTGTGAAGACTCGTTTCAGATGACGATACATGATCTTCGTCTTCGTGCTGGTCGTGAATCGGGATCTGAGGGGTGAGGAGAAATATAGCCTCCATAAATAACTCGGCCGTCACATCGTCACATCAGATGGCTTTGATGAGCGTTCGTTATTACTGCCTGCTGTCACAAACACTATCCAATATGTTTTTGCGTTGAATGGGAGAAGGAGACAAAGTTCAAGAAGAAGACTTCACTCCACGGTTCATAGAGCCCCTAAAGATGAAAAGAGACTTTTGAAACTAAATTCTTCATCTCTTCTTGCAAACTGAACCGACTCTTATCAACGGAGCACTGGAAGATTTAAGTGGCCGCCACATATTACGCTTGTATTGATTACAATAGGTTCTCAGTTCATACCTTTAATCTGTTACTCTCTCCCTAGATGACAAGATAGAGCAGGGCCCTACAGTTCACTTCAATCTTTGAAATCCAGTCTTTCCAGGGAGGAAAAAGGCTCTAGTTAAGAGCACAATTGACAATTGATCTACCCACATCACAACCGTAACTTTTAAATGTTGAAATAATGCTTCAAATCCAGCACTGTCCCCTTTAATCATGCGAAACACACTACTAGTCTTCCCTCCTCAAATGACCCTGAGATTTTACCACTAAATTTCACCAGGTCAGGCTCTCTCTCTGACAGATCCGCGCTCACAAGCTGAATACAAATGATATAATTGGTGATGTTTAAGTCTCATCTATTAGACAGTGGGAGCGTTGTGTTCCATAGCGTTCATACCGTTCCCTCCAAATACACACCATGCTTAACCCGGGGTAAGGGTTAGCTTTTCCGCTATCATTTAAAGCAGTGGGAAAATATGGCCACAGCTAACGGATAAATCCGAATGCACTTATGCTACTTTCTGCTTCTCTCCTTTTCTCTCTTTGCATTCTCTCTCTCCTTCTCTCTCCCCCTCTCTCGCTCTCTCTCTCCTCCTCTCCGGGCCTCACAGACTGCATTGATTAGTTGAGAGATTTGTGTTTTCATTACCGCTCATATCCACGAGGTCTCCGGTCCTGGCCCGCATTTCATTTCCAGTTTCTAATGGACGATACGAATAAATACATCCCGGTGACTCCTTCTCCCCTTGTAAAACCCTCCGTTTATCAAAAGAGACCACGTCCTAAATGGCCCCCTATTCTCTATGTAGTGCACTGGTATTGACCAGGGCCCCATAGGGAATACGGTACCATTTGATACACACACAATGAGACCGCTATGGTCCTCAGTCACTGTGATGCTCTGGGGCTCGCTATCTTTAAAAAGACACCCATATGTTACAGCCCGTAATCAAAAGGGCGGTTGACTGTGATGAGGAGATGAGCTTATTATAATGAAATATGTCCCTTTAATACATTCAGTCGCAGTGGACTCAATAGATGTGCCTTGTAATGGTGTTTTACCGGGAAATAAATGGTAGTGGCCATTTCAATGTAGTATGTTCTACACGGAGCAGGACTCCATATATGCACACAAGAAATGCCCATGTGCATGTACATACACACACACGCGCACACGCACACGCACACGCGAACACACACAGAATGTGAGAGGCTGTCATAGGTCGCCAGCCCAGCTCGATCTCTCTTACACACGTCCGTAGTAGAATCCATCCCGTTCAATAGAATGGAACACAGCCAACAACGCTACTAGCGCCTCCCTCTCTCACCTATCGACACAACACGTCCTTCACAATACTCCTTATGATACATACTGCCCTAGTCTGAATGAGAAGCTCCATGGTGTCTCTCTGTCAGTACATGGAGATCCATGCTTCCCACTGCTAAAAATCATTACCAGGCAGGCTCTGTTTCCTCCCGGTGGTCTAGTTCAGTTGTATCACGTCCGTAACAACTAGCCTACTTACTGGGCGGATTATTATTCCGTTAATACACAGATCAAAGGATAAAACGGATCATTCAAGTGAAAGTCCACAATCCCGAGTAGTTCAATATTTCAATGTATTAATCTCCGCCTCAATCATTGTTACTAGAATGAATCTAAGCTAAATAAGTGAATTTGTTTACATGGCATTTGTAGTGACCTACAATTTCATAACTATCTCACGGCCTGGGATGTAGTCTGCAACCTGCTGCTCTCCCGTCTGTCAACAGTTCCACCACTCTGAGGGCACAGAGGGCACAGAGCTAACTACGAACGCCACCCCAGGCTGCAACTGTACCTAACACCCTGCTGTGATCTCACACCTCCACGTGTACCACTGAATTTGGTCAGCTGACAAGCCAAGCCGGTGTCTAAATGTCTGTGGTTATCACAGGCCGAATGCTGAATTACAAAAGCACATTGATTTCTTGGAAATGAATGACTGAATGTATGTTTATAGAAGAGAAACTGCTTCCTGACACACTGCTCGCTTAACCCGGAAGCCCGCCACACCAATGTGTTGGAGGAAATACCGTCCAACTGGTGTCCAAGGTCAGCTTGCAGGCACACCACCTGCCACAAGGAGTTGTTAGAGCACGATGGGACAAGGAAATCCCGGCCGGCCAAACCCTTCCTAACCCGGACGGCGCTGAGCCAATTGTGCGCTGCCTCATAGGTCTCCCGGTCACGGCCGACTGTGACTGAACCCGGGGCTGTAGTGACACCTCAAGCACTGCGATGCAGTGCCTTAATCCTCTGCGCAACTCGGGAGGCCCTAGACAGAGAAACACTTTGTTCATGTCAGTCATTTCCTAGAAGCAAATAGAAGGGAGCAGTGTAAACACACGTTATGGATAAATGGAAAGACAAACACGCACGCAGACACACACGCAGAGACGCACAGACACACAAGAATTCACTCTGTGATAAAGAGTCACTGACTCAAAGCCACAAGAGAGGAGAACATATTTCAAACGTTGCTTGCTAGGGGGAGGTAGTGGCAGAAACGTTGGACAGGGTCCTGGCACAAGGATCCCAACGCACATACCTCTACTTTCTCTATCTCATCCAGGTGATGAACACGGCTCCATTTGGGTACTCAGCACAAGATAACGGTGCAAATTAGAGCGTATAAAACGCGTCCCCACTGGGAGATCCATCACTGGGTTTAGTGGCTGGCGACTAATGCTCACGGTGCGTGTGTGTGTGTCGGTGGCTGGTGCCTGGGTGGGGGAGAGGAGTGGAGAGAGGGATGAGGAGGGGGAGAGGGTCCTCAAGAGGATTATACTGTTGGCCTGCTTCTCTTTCTCTCTCTCTCCCTCCTCTCCCCCCTCTCTCCCCCTCTCCCCCCTCTGTTCCCTCGTGGTTTTGCTATGCGCCAAAACCCAATTCCACACCCTGAGTGCTGTTGATAAGGGGCAGCATGGTGCCGACAGACCCAGGAGAGGAGTGGCGTGTGCCGGCGGCATGGCAGAAAATCGAATTTCTCTGAAGACAATGAGGTCCATTTGTACCGTTAAGCTGGATGAAAGGACCATATTTAGATGACCAGTGTTTCTCACACGTCCCTCCTGCATTGTCTGCAGAGACAAATAAGGGTTATAGAATAGGGAACGTTTGTAAAATTGTTTCCCCCCCGTTAATTAGCTAGCGTACCATCGTGACCGCCAATGCTTCTTATTCGGCTGACGTACAGTAACTATTTTACGTTGTATTGTGACGATGATTGGCACTTTCTCTAAAACACTGGGTCGGAGGAATTGTATTTGATGTAAAGTACAATTGTACAGGAAGTACTTAGACTTCCACCATGAGAGAGGCTTTTTAATAGACAAGGTGAAAAGAAATACCAGACAGAAGTGTATCGAGAGTTCAACATAGAACTATAGAACCCGTTGGCAAATGGTCAATTCGTCCAACACAAACCCTCATGTCAAGGACCCAGAGTTTTTCCTTGTCAGGTCACCACGCGGTCAGGAAAAACTCCTGTCACTACTTTAGGTCCACTATTTCTCAGCTGACTGATTAGTGATAGCTGAACATGTTGACGGGTGGTGGCTCACCAGCATGGTTTAATTGTGCATCAAGGATATTACTGCCTGCTCTCATGGTTGATGAGAGTGACAAAGACGATGGCAACCCCTCATTTTCCCATCAATGTGTAAAAGTGTTCCCCGCTGAGCACACCCCTGCTGAGTCTGTCCAGCTGAGCATCAAATGGCTGCATGCATCCATCCATCCATCCCCTCCTCTCCTCTCCTCCTCCCTCCATCTCCAGAAAGAGGCAGAGGCAGCGGGTAATGGCATGTTTTCACGCCCGGTGACCCTCAGTGATTCCCACAAACCTTCCCTGATGCATTCCACTGCCTTTCCCACTCATCCATGCTTTGTGCCTTTCTGACAGCAGCAGCACCGAGCAGCACCCGGAATCGGCATTTGGCACGTTCCCTTTTTGAAAGACTTTTTGATCGAGTAGTAGGTTGACCAGATCAGAAGTTCAGGAGAAAATAGAGGAACCTTGATGAGTTCTGTGTTGTATTATGGCACTCGTATAATAGAAGGACGAGTCTATATTCTATTGGCATTGATTGGGGCATTGCACTCTGTATCTTTGCTGGATTATTACATTAACCGGCGGTTTAATCGCATGAAAAATTCAAAGGAGTTGGGATGGAGTATGTCATAACCCCACTGACAGGCACATCAAAAAGCTGGGCCAGGGCTTGGGCCTGCTTGGAGAGAGGGGGGAGAAGGCCTGTCTGGCTGGCTTCCCATTGTGGACTATGAAGTCTGCTGACTGCACTCACTGACAAATTCAATTTTATTTTCCGCAGGGAGCAGCTTTTCAAGAGATGATTTATGTTGTGTTCCTGTCTACAGTGACTGTGATCTGGGCTTTAGGGGGTGCTTGGGTTTCTTTGCCACTCTTTTTTTTGTATTCTCTGAAACTCTCTGAAATTGCGAGCCATTGTTTTAGCAGGAACAATGAGATGTCTTTAATGCAGCTACTTCCAAGTTTCCACACAAAACTTATCTGTTTAGGGTCTTTATGCCTCTCAAACTTCTACATTCAAGACTTGACCCTTAGATAGAAATCCTTTCCTGAAACGAAGTGACATGAAACGAAGGGAAGAGAATTTCTCAGTTGGTATGCCTTCTGCGCTTTCACCATCCACTGACCTGCATAATGCCAGATCCCTCACTCCACAAAGCGACAGATTGTGCCTCGTCACTCAGTCAGTGTCTATAAAAATTATTCAGCGATGACTCCGACTTCAGCTTGCTCTGGAGGTTAATTTACCCCAGGCTAGTCTGGCTCTCTCTCACCCCAGCAAGGGTCCTCTCTTGATGGGCATCGCTCCTCTCAACGCTGCCCTCTCAGTGGGGGAGCCAGCCTCCTGCCTCAGTCAGAGCCAACCTCTTGGCACTCTCTCCCATCACCTTCCCGTGACTCACACACTAATGAGTAATTTACCATCTCCTGGACTGGAGACGAGGCCCCTAGGCCGTGGGCGAGGCCCCTCAGGTTCAATGTTCCCCTCGCTGTGCACCTGGCCACCTGCACTCCTGCTGCCCTCGTTGGTGTCTGAATGAATACTGATGCTCCATACTGATGCTCCAGATCATTCTTTGTCTGACTATGCCTCTGCATGTTTGTCACAACCAGAATTCATTGGGTGTCCATTAAGAGTTGAACGTGTCCAATGAACATACTGCAGGTCTCAACCTTGATGACGGGCTGTATGACCGACACGTGTTTAGCGTCTCGTAGATGTATCATAAAAAAAGATTGACAGACAACTTGTACAGAAGCTTGAGACGGAGACAAAACGTAAGTGAAACGTGAAGAGAAATTCTCAAAAAGACAATAGACCAACATCAGCATGTAGCTAAGAATGCAAAAATCACGAATTCACCACTAGACACCTTCTCAACGCATAAGAGCTGCTTCTATAGTGAATAAACAGATCTGACAATAGCCTACATGCTTTTCTTCTACAAAGCGTCCCCGGAGGATTTTGTAACCAACACCACGGCCATGCACAGTCTCAAACGCAGTCTCCACTCCTTGACCCTTGGTTCGGTTTCTCTGGTTGGGTCCCAAATTGCATCCTATGGTGCATTACTTTTGATCAGGCTTATGGGCCCTGGTCAAAAGTAGTGCCCTTTATAGGGAATAGGATGGCATTTTGGAGATAGGAGGCAGCCTATCTCTCCTGGTGGCAGTCAGAGAATATCCAAAAGCCCATTCTCCGCCGAGATAATGACCCATGCTGCTCCACTGCCTTATTTGCATAATCATCAGCAGTCATTCACGGAGGCAACACAAAGGAACATAATGAGGAAACAGAGAACCAAGGAACATTTCAGAATCCATTGACAACGTAACGCACATCTGGGCATACTTTGTCTTAGGCTTTAGCACATCTAGTGTAGCGGTGTAGGCCCACCACAAAGACAGATTGAAACTGTGTGGATGGATGTTTGTGCGGGGAGAATCACAGACGGAATGTAGGTTTGGTCAACGGGTTCGTGGACGTTCCGTAAGTGAGCGTGTTGCACATGACTCAAACAAACGTAGCTGCGGCGTCTCGTACGTCGCGCAAACGCGTACGCTCAGCTGCAGACTACGTCTATGGGTCAAACTACACGACTTAAACACACGGACGTGGGACTGTACGCTTATTTTCCTGCAGATGCGAAACATCATGTTTGACTGAAAACCTGAGAGAAACAGACAATCTTTCCGATCTATCTGCCTGTGGCTACATGACATGAATAGCTGCTTTATAGCTCATTTATTCACAGTTGGGGATCACTTAACTTAAAAACTTCTCTGCACACATCAAAGGGAATGGCACAAGCATTGATCAACAGACCCCAATCCCATTTCCTCCCACGCCAAATCATTCACAATACATACATTGGCTTTGATGTCACTGATGTATTGGAGGTGTGAAGACCAAACTGACAAACAGGGGAAATCAGGATCAGGGGAAAAAGTTGAAAATGTGTCAAAGTCAAAAGTATTCCAGATAAATTAATCATGAAGACCCCATACCGCCACACAGGCTCAGTAATATTGCAACAAAAAAAAAAACACAGCCCAGAACCAGAGGCCCCTTCTATCAATAATGGATCCATGCCTTGCGTCGTATATCATGAAATATGTGTGCTGACAGAGCAATGTGAAAAACACACTGAACACAGCTACTCCACATACAAGCCTGGAAAAACCAACAGCGAAAAACACATCCAAAACCACAGCAAACTACAAGCCACACTGGATATAAACTGAACACACTGCAGTATGTGGTCCTTGTTTTGGAGGTTGGTAAATGCATGTTACACTACATCAAGCTGCATGTCCTTTGACGGGTGACGCATCATTTATATAAACAACAAGAAAATCAGCCATTCACCCATTCCCCCTTACTGAGCCTCTGCCATGTAATGTAGTCAGTGTACATTGAGTAGACTAACCTCGTCAACAAATCAGTTCAGTCAAGAGCAAACCTGCTGTGGGGACAAGAAGGAAGGAAACTGAGTGCTGTCCTATCTCTCAGCTGTCCTAGTTATCATGCTCTCTCTCAGCCTGTCGGTCTCCTCTGTGGTTCTCGCTCTTACACTTCCTTCACTTCACAAGGGTCCCCTATGAAAGGACCTGTCATCTCTACAGTACACCTCCCTCCAACTTTATTTCCTCCCTTCCTCTCTCTCTCCCTTCCCTTCCCTTCCTCTTCCTCCTTTCATCCCTCTCTCTCTCTCAATCCCTTCCCTTACTCTTCCTCTCTTCATCCCTCTCTCTCTCTCTCTCGCTCTCTCTCTGTCTCGCTCTCTCTCTCTGTCTCTCGCTCTCTCTCTCTCCCTTCCCGTACTCTTTCTCCCTTCCTCCCTCTCCCTCTCTCTCTCTCTCTCTCTCTCTCTCTCTCTCTCTTTCCCTCTTCCTCTCTTCCTTCTCCTTCTCTCTCTCTGCTCTGCTTTTGGTTGGTAAGATTTCACTTGTTTTACCTCGTCTTTCTTCCCTGGAACATGTCCTCAGTGACAGTGTCCCCGTCTCTCCCCTGTATCCTCTTGGAGTGATAGAGAGGTTCCAAAACTCCAAAAGCACAGCAAGCCTTCCTCTCACAACTAGGGAGAGGGAGCGGGAAAGAGAGAGAGAGAGCGTCAGGGCTGTGCCTCCTCTTCTCCACAGAGGGGATATCAAACATCCTCAGGCTATATCCCTCAGCCTCAGTTCTCTCACGGTGGAGGAAGAAAAAAAAGAAGGCCCCTTCTTTTATGTCATAAACTTTTGTTGCATTTCAGACAGGTCTTAGGAGTAGGTGTGCTGCTGCTGCTACTGCTGCCGAGAGGGACGAGGAATACAAATGTTGGACGCCTTTGACTGGGGAAAACAGGGGATTATTGTGGGGGGCATTAGGCTGTTTCTTGTGAGCCTGGCTCTTTTGACAAGGACAGCGGAGGAGGCACTCAGAGGGGCCTGCGGGTTGAGCTGAATGAACTCCAGAGCCTGTGAAGGTGCTGACACAAGTCACTCTTTTATTACAGTATAATACTGCCTAATAAATCTCATCTTTATTTGAATACCTTTTAATATTGCCAGCGTGGGCCATCCTTTAATAAGCCAATGCAAATTAGCTGTGCAACTGACCACATTATTGAGTTTTTGAACAAAGGTATTTTAGAATCATACCATCTACAGTGTATCGATTACACCTTGAAGTACTCTTTGGGTTTTTACCACACCAGCAGATTGTGCTCGGGGCTGTAAAGCGTGTGTGTGTGGGTGCACAGGCAAGGTGCGGGGGGGGGGGGGGGGGGGGAGTTGGGATGCGTAGGCTTTATTTAAGGCATTTTGGCCGGTCCTTAGAGCACAGAGCACCGGAAAAGAGCACATTGCTCTGCCTGCGGTCTCTATGTTTATAGAATAAATCAGCTCAGAACACAAAGATGAAATAGTGTTTTAATGCGAAACCTGACACGTACTGTAGTCGTTTAATGACTCCCTCACAGTCCCACGGTGCTGACTCACTTCTTCAGTCCGTTTCAAAGTCGGGGCATGTCTATTTCCCGGCTCTAAAAATACACGAGAACCATAAACATGTATAGGGGGAAAATAAAAATGTTTTTCATATGACATTTACCGAACGCAACATGCAAATGATATGGCTTATCTTTGTTTTAACCCTGCTATCACACTGTAGAGTGGCTACCTCACACACAGTATATAAATACATAAGTACATTAGGTTATTTATAGTCACACCCAAGGACACTATCTGCAGGGATATTTTCTATATCATCTACTGTATCACATTAGCATAATTATGGGGGGAAAATAGCATTTCCTTAAATGGGTTTATGAAGGGTAATGGGTTTAATTTACACAGACGGGAACACTCGCTCGCTGCCTGCCTGCTTGCCTTGCCTGCTGCTGGTAAATAAAATAATAAAACATATTCATTTTTTATTTTTAGGGGCACTGAAGAAGCTAATATCAGGTGTATAACAGTATAATTAGCAGCCTGGCTTGCTGGAGTCTTCCAGGTTCCAGGTTGGTATTTTCTTAATGGGCTTTTCCCGAAACACCCTCCACCTGTGCCGTCTTAAAGACTGCTTCAGTGAACCTGCTGGAGCCCAAACACCGGCTTGGAGAGTACATCTACCATCTGAGATGCTGCTATTTGAGCTAGCTCGTACTGTGCTGTAGCCAAGATTCATGCGGTCTGTAGGCATCTAGCTAAATGTCAAACTCTGTCACTAAGCTTAAAACGTTTTCCTTAGAAAATGAGACGTTGTCCAGCTTTTCAGTTACAGTATTTCTCATACGTTTTTACATCTGTGCTGTGCAGCATTTACTATGAGGTGTGACACAGGGTTTGTTTGCGTTAGTGTGACATTGAGTTAATGATGAATTAAACTGTGGTGTGTCTCCTTGAATGTCAGTTTCCTCCAGGGACAGAGAGGCATAGAGAGCTTCCTATAGAACAGTCAGGGAATGCTTCTCGGTTATTTATCATGTCTATAGGCTTGAAGCAAATGCTAGAAGACAGGGTGTTGAAGAGAACGTTTCCATATAGTTTTTAAACAAGACCTGTTCATTATTCAGTATAACTACACAGGACTACAACATCCATCTAGTGAACTAGTGACCGATAAATAGTTCCTAGTGGGATTTGAACATAGAACTAGTGACCAATAAAATAGTTCCTAGTGGGATTTGAACATAGAACTAGTGACGGATAAAATAGTTCCTGGTGGGATTTGAACATAGAACTAGTGACGGATAAAATAGTTCCTAGTGGGATTTGAACATAGAACTAGTGACGGATAAAATAGTTCCTAGTGGGATTTGAACATAGAACTAGTGACCGATAAAATAGTTCCTAGTGGGATTTGAACATAGAACTAGTGACCGATAAAATAGTTCCTGGTGGGATTTGAACATAGAACATTCTGGTTACAAGCAGTGGTTAACTACAATACTTTCACAAGTTCTCCACAAATAATCTAACTGTACATTAAATACTTTTACAGATTTCCATTGCATTGCTCAGATGAGCAGATCCGTTTTTGTTATGTTCCCAGTAAAACTGTTTATTATGTGAAATTCACTCAATAAATTCCGCTGCCCTTTCAAACCCTTTTCCCCAGCAAAGGAGACGTCTAAAATGTCACCATGAAACACTCCCAGAATATTTGCTGAATTTTTTCATAAACAGGGTCCGGGAAGGAATAAATAATTCAAATCATAAACATTGTACCACCCCGAAAACCGATTTATAGCTTTTAATTTGATATACACTGAGTGTAAAAAACATTAGGAACACTTGCTCTTCCATGACATAGACTGACCAGGTGAATCCAGGTGAAAGCTATGATCCCTTATTGATGTCACTTGGTAAATCCACTTCAATCAGTGTAAATGAAGGGGAGGAGACCGGTTAAATACGGATTGTTTAAGCCTTCAGACAATTGAGACATGGATTGTGTATGTGTGCCATTCAGAGGGTTAATGGGCAAGACTAAAGATTGAAGTGTCTTTGAACGGGGTATAGTAGCAGGTGCCAGGCATACCGGTTTGAATGGGTCAAGAACTGCAACGGTACTGGTTTTTTCATGCTAAACAGTTTCCCATGTGTATCAAGAATGGTCCACCACCTAAAGGACATCCAACCAACTTGACACAACTGTGGGAAGCATTGGAGTCAGCATGATCCAGCATCCCTGTGGAACGCTTTCAACACCTTGTAGAGTCCATGCCGGACAAATTGAGGTTGTTCTGAGGGCAAAAGGGTGTGCATCTCAATATTAGGAAGGTTTTGTACACTGTGTACATTTTTTTACACCATGGCAGTAGGGGAGAATGGGGTATTTTGAGCCAGTTTTTATATTCAGCATCACAGTGTCAAGGGAAATAAAGTATTCTTTCTAACAAAGATTTCTACATATATTTCAGGATGTTGTGTATCCCTGGAAATAATCAGAATGAATGTAAACATAACAGTTTTGAAAACATAACTTGTCGAAACTATATGGGGTAAGTTGAGCATAGGGACAGGGTAAGTTGAGCCGCCTTGGGGTAAGTGGGTGATAGTGCTGGTACAGTAGGTCAAAGTTGAATTCATGGAATGGGGGTGTGGTGTATTGTATATCTTAAATGTATGCCTAGATTCAGCTATAGATCTCTCTGTTCAATATCACTTACCCTCCCATTTCTTGGCCAGTTGTCTGGGACAGAGATGTTGTTTTCGATGCGTCAATTCGTAGAAAAGTTCTCTGCATTTAAAGCCCATGAAACTGGACCGCGAGCTTCTTCATTTGCTAAGCCAGCTCAGACTCCATGTTATCAGATAAGACCTTGTGTACCTCTGCTACTCTATCATAGCCTCTCTTTCGCACAGGTACATGTTCATTGTCTTTTTTTGTCAGTGTACATCTTGTCATTCAGTCTATTTATTCATCTTTTGCTTCTGCTCGAATGGACTTCTTCCCTTCTTTCACTTCCTTGGCTGCTCCTTCAAGAACCTCATGTTTGTATACACGGAGGCGTGATGATGTCTGCTCTATAACAATAGAAATGGACTATCGTGAGTTCATCGGCATGACACATTACAAAGATTCTATGCATATTATGCATAAAACTGGTACTAAATGTAATCATAATTTGTATGGGGTATGGTGGCCATTGTCTCAACTTACCCCAAGGCAAAAAATTTGACTATGTTAGCCCACACAGCTACAATGATGCACTTCCATGCTGGATTTAGAGCCTCATATTGTAGCTTATAGAGACCCCAACGGATGTATAGAACAATCTTAAAATGATCTACTTTGGTTTAGATACAGGCATCATAAAACCTAGAAGACATTACATTCATTTGAATTTGTGAAGATCTGTGTTTAGGAACTTCACAGACTCCACAGACTACGGGTCAAAAGTTTTAGAACAACTACTCATTCAAGGGTTTTTCTTTATTTTTACTATTTTCTACATTGTAGAATAGTAGTGAAGACATCAAAACTATGAAATAACATATACTGCTCAAAAAAATAAAGGGAACACTTAAACAACTCATCCTAGATCTGAATGAAAGAAATAATCTTATTAAATACTTTTTTCTTTACATTGTTGAATGTGCTGACAACAAAATCACACAAAAATAATGAATGGAAATCCAATTTATCAACCCATGGAGGTCTGGATTTGGAGTCACACTCAAAATTAAAGTGGAAAACCACACTACAGGCTGATCCAACTTTGATGTAATGTCCTTAAAACAAGTCAAAATGAGGCTCAGCAGTGTGTGTGGCCTCCACGTGCCTGTATGACCTCCCTACAACACCTGGGCATGCTCCTGATGAGGTGGCGGATGGTCTCCTGAGGGATCTCCTCCCAGACCTGGACTAAAGCATCCGCCAACTCCTGGACAGTCTGTGGTGCAACGTGGCGTTGGTGGATGGAGCGAGACATGATGTCCCAGATGTGCTCAATTGGATTCAGGTCTGGGGAACGGGCGGGCCAGTCCATAGCATCAATGCCTTCCTCTTGCAGGAACTGCTGACACACTCCAGCCACATGAGGTGTAGCATTGTCTTGCATTAGGAGGAGCCCAGGGCCAACCGCACCAGCATATGGTCTCACAAGGGGTCTGAGGATCTCATCTCGGTACCTAATGGCAGTCAGGCTACCTCTGGCGAGCACATGGAGGGCTGTGCCGTCCCCAAAGAAATGCCACCCCACACCATGACTGACCCACCGCCAAGCCGGTCATGCTGGAGGATGTTGCAGGCAACAGAACATTCTCCACGGCGTCTCCAGACTCTGTCACGTCTGTCACGTGCTTAGTGTGAACCTGCTTTCATCTGTGAAGAGCACAGGGTGCCAGTGGCGAATTTGCCAATCTTGGTGTTCTCTGGCAAATGCCAAACTTCCTGTACGGTGTTGGGCTGTAAGCACAACCCCCACCTGTGGACGTCGGGCCCTCATACCACCCTCATGGAGTCTGTTTCTGACCGTTTGAGCAGACACATGCACATTTGTGGCCTGCTGGAGGTCATTTTGCAGGGCTCTGGCAGTGCTCCTCCTGCTCCTCCTTGCACAAAGGCGGAGGTAGCGGTCCTGCTGCTGTGTTGTTGCCCTCCTACAGCCTCCTCCACATCTCCTGATGTACTGGCCTGTCTCCTGGTAGCGCCTCCATGCTCTGGACACTACGCTGACAGACACAGCAAACCTTCTTGCCACAGCTCGCATTGATGTGCCATCCTGGATGAGCTGCACTACCTGAGCCACTTGTGTGGGTTGTTGACTCCGTCTCATGCTACCACTAGAGTGAAAGCACCGCCAGCATTCAAAAGTGACCAAAACATCAGCCAGGAAGCATAGGAACTGAGAAGTGGTCTGTGGTCCCCACCTGCAGAACCACTCCTTTATTGGGGGTGTCTTGCTAATTGCCTATAATTTCCACCTGTTGTCTATTCCATTTGAACAACAGCATGTGACATTTTTTGTCAATCAGTGTTGCTTCCTAAGTGGACAGTTTGATTTCACAGAAGTGTGATTGACTTGGAGTTACATTGTGTTGTTTAAGTGTTCCCTTTATTTTTTTGAGCAGTGTATATGGAATAATGTAGTAACCAAAAAAGTGTTAAACAAATCAAAATATATGGTCAAAACTGAAGCCACATTGTCAAAACTCTTCACACCGTCAGCGAAACAGAAGTGTGCGTGGACCAAACTGTGAATCAGCTTTCACACACAATACATTCAATGACCACATTCTCCGAAATCCATAAACTCTTCTCTCATTCATACTCCATCACCTGCAAAACTATATATTTGCAGCACATGTTTTCAAATTCTAACACACTGTTTCCAAAACTGTTAAAAACACATTCAAAACAGAATAATGGCAAATGTCGTGCATTTCTGCAGTAACCAGATTGAAACATATAGATAATAACAGCAGAATTTTGAATCATTCCAAACACAACTGATTTCAATTTCAGCTGAAAGCCTACCCAAGTGTCCTGTTTTAAGTCTCGTTACCAAACAGACAAAAGAGGACGGCTTCGGAATGATTTATTTTGGAAACATGGATCAAGGAAGACAGGTTGGTGGGGAAAGAAGAGTGGCAGGGAGAGGGAGAATGCGTGGAGGACAAAGGAGAGGAAGACCAAGAGCGGTGGTCTCTGATGAGATAAGGGCCACAATTATTGACCATGTTGTAAACCAGGGTCTCTCTTTGAGAGAGGCCGGTTTAAGGGTGCAACCAAATCTGCAGCGTTCAAGTTGCATCAATAGTACGGATTTTCCGGTAAAACAACAGGTGAGATGTGCATCTTTCAATGATAATTGAACGACATATTACAGTACAATACAGTATGTTCACATTTTTACATTTTGAAATATATTGATTGTTTTGTGTTTTTCAGTAGGATCCAAAGGTTGCCTCCCACAGGAAGGAGAGGCAGAATACTATCAGATGCACAGGAAATTGCCATTGTTGACATGGTAATTTGCAACAATGCAATAAAACTGTGGGAAACTCGGGACAGAGTGTTGACAGACAATATCCCTTTTGGAAATGTGAATACAGTCAGCACAACAACAATTGCCAGAGTTCTAGAGAAACATAAAATAAGGATGAAGCAGTGTACCCTTTGAGAGAAACGGTGAACGTGTGAAAGAACTCCGGTATCAATATGTCCAGGTAAGATGTCTGTTCATTAACCAAACAAGGTACATACACAGCTAAGCATAACATAAAGTACTGTAAAACTGTGGATTTACTGTATTTTAGAGAGTAATGGAGATGGAAGCCAGGCAAACTGCACATACATTCATCTTTGTGGATGAAGCTGGATTCAACCTGGCAAAAACACACCACAGGGGAAGAAATGTGATTGGACAGAGAGCAACCGTGGATGTCCCAGGCCAGAGAGGAGCTAACATCACAATGTGCCCAGCACTGTCCAGTGATGGCTTGCTGTTACACAAACCCCTCATTGGCCCCGACAATACAGAGAGACTCATTTATTTTCTGGATGACCTGCGTAATCGACTTGTGTCAGCAGAGGAGAGAGGGGCAAGTAAACTCCCCTACCTTTGTTGTTGTGTGGGATAATGTGGCATTCCACCACTCTGCTGTAGTCAGACTGGTTTGCTGCACATCCCAGGATGTCAGAACTATTCCTGCCTCCACAATCCCCCTTCCTAAACCCCATAGAGGAGTTTTTCTCTGCGTGGAGGTGGAAGGATTATGACCACCATCCACATGACCAGACACTTCTCCTGAAGACTGCCGAGGTTAGATTAGACATTCCAGAAGATACTTTCCAAGATGCATCGCCAGAGAAGACATAAGATGTGATGTTGATGAGAACTTGTGGCCAAATGCAGGAGAGAGGGAGAACTAGAACCCTCACAGTACTGTACAGTATGAGTGATTATACTATACATGTTGTTGAGAACTAGAACACTCACAGTACTGTACAGTATGAGTGATTATACTATACATGTTGTTGAGAACTAGAACCCTCACAGTACTGTACAGTATGAGTGATTATACTATACATGTTGTTGAGAACTAGAACCATCACAGTACTGTACAGTATGAGTGATTATACTATACATGTTGATGAGAACTAGAAACATCACAGTACTGTACAGTATGAGTGATTATACTATACATGTTGTTGAGAACTAGAACCATCACAGTACTGTACAGTATGAGTGATTATACTATACATGTTGTTGAGAACTAGAACCATCACAGTACTGTACAGTATGAGTGATTATACTATACATGTTGTTGAGAACTAGAACCATCACAGTACTGTACAGTATGAGTGATTATACTATACATGTTGTTGAGAACTAGAACCCTCACAGTACTGTACAGTATGAGTGATTATACTATACATGTTGTTGAGAACTAGAACCATCACAGTACTGTACAGTATGAGTGATTATACTATACATGTTGTTGAGAACTAGAACCATCACAGTACTGTACAGTATGAGTGATTATACTATACATGTTGTTGAGAACTAGAACCATCACAGTACTGTACAGTATGAGTGATTATACTATACATGTTGTTGAGAACTAGAACCATCACAGTACTGTACAGTATGAGTGATTATACTATACATGTTGATGAGAACTAGAACCATCACAGTACTGTACAGTATGAGTGATTATACTATACATGTTGTTGAGAACTAGAACCATCACAGTACTGTACAGTATGAGTGATTATACTATACATGTTGATGAGAACTAGAACCATCACAGTACTGTACAGTATGAGTGATTATACTATACATGTTGCTGATTTTGTTTTGTAATTATTATTGCAGCCCTGGAATTTCAGGAATTAGTTTTTTGTTTCAACTTTTTATTTTTCACAAGTAAATTACTATATGCAAAAGATATAGAAAAAATAAAGGCTATTGAAGAAAATTGCCGTATTTCTGATTCATTCTTGTTACATATACTTTAGTACAGTCAATAAAGTGAAAAGGTGTCATTCTTATTCTATAATGAAACACAGATTTATGTGAAAAATCATTCAAACTTCAAAGAGAAGAGTTTTTTAGGTCAGTGTGTTATGAGTGACAATGCATGCTTTCTGAGTGAGAATTGTTGCCAGTGTTATGGTCGAATAAGCTTATTTTGAGACCTGTACGAAGTGTTTTGGTGGTTTGAGTGAGTTTTGGAGGTGAGATTAACTGTTTGGCTAAAATGCATGTTGGTAATGCAGACTGTGTGAAGAGTTTTGAAAAAGTGTCTTCAGTATTGATCGATGCTTGTTAGCAATTGAAAAAAACTGTAATTAACTTTTAAGAAGGCACACCTGTTAATTGAAATGCATTCCAGGTGACTACCTCATGAAGCTGGTTGAGAGAATGCCAAGACTGTGCAAAGCTGTCCCCAAGGCAAAGGGTGGCTATTTGAAGAATCTCTAATATTTAAAATATATTTGATTTGTTTAACACTTTTTTGGTTACTACATGATTCCATATGTGTTATTTCATAGTTTTGATGTCTTCACTATTATTCTACAATGTAGACAATAGTAAAAATAAAGAAAAACCCTTGAATGAGTAGGTGTTCTAAAACTTTTGACCGGTAATGTATTTGGTCACATGTTTCATTTTGTGTATGGTTTAGAAACAAGGGGTGGCTCAACTAACACTTTGGGTCAATTTACCTCTCTCCCCTATCAGTCATGCACCACATAAAAAAGTGACTGCCATTCACCCCATTGAGAGTTTTACTATGAACTGTGTGTGTGTGTGTGTGTGTGTGTGTGTGTGTGTGTGTGTGTGTGTGTGTGTGTGTGTGTGTGTGTGTGTGTGTGTGTGTGTGTGTGTGTGCGTGTGTGTGTGTGTGTGTGTGTGTGTGTGTGTGTGTGTGTGTGTGTGTGTGTGTGTGTGTGTGTGTGTGTGTGTGTGCAGTCCCCTGGGTCAACGTTGAAGGTCTGAGCATGGGCGGTAAAAGTGCGAAGCCAGCTTAAGGACAACTTCCTTCACAATTTATTCATCCCTGAAAATTGAGTTGGCTCCTTTCTAAAAGCTAGGGGGATTGTGGCCGCTGAAGCCTATACAAAGTAAGGGCACTTTAGAAGTCATGAACTTCTCATTATGAGAAACTTAATGATGTTTTACATTATTCATTCCAGAAGATATTATAAAACAGTAACTGTTTAATAACGGCATGTTATGATAAGATGGCACCAAATGGATAGCAACATGTCCTAAATGTCTCTAGGACCTGATGAACAGAGGGTATGGGAATCCAAATGATCTGTTCCAAACCACTGGTAAACCATACAGTAATGGAGCTTCCTCTTACCCAGCAGGAACATCCGTTTGTCGAACAATGTGTTCAAACCCCCCATGGGACTCAATCCGAGCGCAAGCTCTAATAGGAACAGATATCCATTTTCTTCCTGCGCCCTCATCTCATTTCCATCCTTATTGCTTCAAGACTCCCCTGCAAGACTCCCTGGGAGAGAGGGTCGAAGAAAGGACAGACGGGTGAATTCAGCCAACCAGACTCGGGATGCTGAGAGCGCCGTGCCTGAATCTCCAACGCCATTGGCTGTTCTCTGGAGAGCCGAGGTTGTTCTGATATTAATGAGTGTTGAGCAGAAAGCACCATGACTCTGTGACAGCTGATCGAGAGGGAGATGCGCCGTTAACCACCGTGGAAAAGGACACGGGGGATAGAGGCTCTTCTACCAACCCAACAGCTATCTCTGCTTGTGGACTTTCGGTTTTCTGATAGGGAACAACACTGGGAAGAAGGAAAATCTGGAGCTGGTCTCTCTCCAACTGCGTAAAAATAAGAAGCCGCCGTCTAGGCTTGTCTGTGTTGCGCGCTCTCTCTCCTCCGTCTCTGGACCAGTGCGCTAGATGGGGATATAGGGAATACTTATCGATCGATGGGAGAAGATGACTATTGCGGGTGAGTTCCCCCCTTTCCCCAATATTTTTTCTGTCATCTAGAGAGCAGATATGTGGGGCATATTCTTTATCGCCACTGTTGCAGTACGGATTTCCAAGAAGTTAACGGGAAATATCTGGTTTGCTGAAAGGCTTTGACGACACAGTAAATACTAGCATAACGAGAAAAGGTGTTGCTAAGCTATATAAAACATGATGTATGAAAATGTATATCGTTATGTTTTACTGCAAATGTAACAATCGGACATGCATGACAGCTTGGAAGGCTACTGATTGTTCTCGAACCTTCAGACGCAGGAAAGCTTTTGCGCAACTATGCAGAATGTGCTTTATGATGGAAATGGATTATGAATGAAATCCCACCAAAAATATACGACGTCGAATATATATATTTTCGTAAAGCAGGTGGATTTGTGCATATATGTATGCTATGATGCGCGTCCTGTTGCTGATGCATTTAGAGAGCGCGCACACAAGACACGTCTAGAAACTCTCAGAATGGTGGCTAACTCTCCCTCCCCTCTCGCTTTGCTCTCGGTTGAATCATCCTGTTGCAATCAAAGAGAACCCGTTCTCAGTAGCTACCTGCCACGAAAGCACTAATAGGCCTATCCCCGGGCTGCACGCAACACACACAACACGCGCACGCACACACACACACACACAAACACTCCCACGATGCATCGTGCATCAGATCCATTCGCTTCAGCACCATATCTGCACGTTGCATCCGGAGCTTTTGCGTAATGACACTTGTCACTGCGAGGCATCTTATGTTCAGATCATAGTCCACATTGAACACAATCACATAACCACATATCCCCGGAGCCTGACCTCCTACACCTTGCAGGATTTGGAAAGCGAAGCAGCGAGTCTCTAATCCTTTAACTGCATTGGGGCGTTTCTCTCCCTCTCTCTCTCCAAACTATAACCTCTCCAACGCTCATGGAATATTCAAATGAGAAGTCAACATGTCAGGCTTACTATAATGTATCCTATATATGAGGCACAGTTGTCCTTTGACAGTGTTTACCTTGTTGCTGGATCAGGGAATCAGTCTACCTTGTTGCTTCTGAAAGCTAATGCTGCTTATATTGAACATGGGCACAATGGGTCGAGAACCATTGGAAGCCTAACCAACACTCATTCAATATGAAATGATATAACATTGCTCAATGCTCACCATGAAACCTAACCACCCTTTTATCATTGTAATTTGCCTCTGATGGAGACCATCTTCATCCTGTGGTGAGAAAATGGCAGACCGAACGGTGCTTGGCACGCCTATCCAAGGCCAGCTCATCCTATAGCGCTGTATAGCACAGCATAGCACAGTAACCTGTCTCTATGTAACACAATTCATATTTAGCCTAGTCTACTGTACATTACATACAATACTGTTTACCTTCATTTTACAGAGCTCTGTGTATGTCTATGGACGGGTTGGTTGTTTAGCAACAAGGGGAAAACCAGATGGGGTTGGTTTAGACTGTTAACAACATTTAAACTGGTAGACTCTTACTATTTTTTTAGTTTTTAAATTTTATTTTTTAGAGTTTTTTAGAGTTTTTTAGTTTTTTAAAACGTTTTTTAGACTCTTACTAGTCTCCAAATGTTTATTGGAAACATAAATACATTTGCACAATGAGCACTTGTTGTTTCTCAAATATATCATTACAGTTGTTGGTTAGCTCATAAGTGGATTTTAGCCGTATTAGCATAGACATGACGTCAGTCAAAACACCTCAAAACAAGACATGGCATCTACAACAAGCTGAAACGAGACACACACAATTCCCCACATGGCAGCTTCTTGTCATTGTTGCTAGCTATCTGACCAGTAAGAGTCATAACAACACACTCCTTCCGTCCACATTGAACGCACGCACATAATTTTTGTGATGTTGTCAGCAAACCCGTCGATATTCACCTTCTCTTTAAACGAGTATTGCTATTCACTTTACTGAGTTAATCTGTAATGCTATGTGTCTAGCCTGGGATTTTAAGAATCAGAGCCCTAAATGTAACTACTTCTCCCTCTCAGGTGGGAATAAAAATCCTTCAGTCAAATGGTGATTTCATTTAGTTCAAAATAGATCATTGCTTTTTACCCAATAACTCCTGCAGTAGAGCACAGTGTAAACAGGTCTATTGATCTTGTTAGGGCTACATTACATTGGGCCTATGTGAAACAGGATTTAAATAGCTTTTTCTCATACAATAGCCTAATACAGTGATGTGTGCCAGTGTGTGGGTGTATGTATTTAGAGGAGAATTTACATGTAGCCCGAGTGCAATTTTCAAGGCTATCTATCTATGAGGAGGAGCAAAGATGTGTGGGTTTAACTCTCAGTCCTATACTCAATGTCAAAATACACTGCGCCTAATTAATTGTTAGTTGCATAATGATGTATGACAAGAAGCCCCTGGTTTGATTCTGATACCTGAATACACAGCATGGAAACAGTGGTGCAGACAGAGAGCTACAGGGAAGAGTTCAGAGCATTCAAGCATACAGTAGAGTAAACAGGCCTTCCATAGCTGATAGCCTTCTGTTTACAAACATATTTGGGTTGGGCACACATTAAGAAAAGCAAGTATGAATTCAAAATCAAAGTATTGTTGTTTACCTGCATCAATGACATTTCAGCTTTTCTAATCTAGCCTGAAAATGGCGTTGAAATGAAGCGATACCCTTTCATCCGTTCAAAGGTAACTCCTGAAGTCTCAGGGAATATAGATTTTAATCAGAGGGAGCATGGTAAGAGGGACATATGCAAATAGCATTTTCAAATAGAGGAGAGACATCTGAGGATTGCTGCCGTGCTTTCGATCTGTTCCATAATATTCAAGATTAATAGGTATAGCCCCGGATAAACTAATGAGAAGCTATTGCTTAGGAGTGATACAATACCACTGAGACTGAATGGGCTAAAATCCAGGCAGTCACGCAATTGTGAGCTACCCAGACAGAGTGATGGATGTATGGAGACACAGACACATGCATCATAGACTTGCACACCCACCCAGACACACGAGTACAGTCGACATGCATGCACAATTACACACACACACACACACACACACACACACACACACACACACACACACACACACACACACACACACACACACACACACACACACACACACAGACACAGACACATACACTCCCCTCTGTATGTATTTGGATAGTGAAGCAAACATTTTTAATTTTGCATCTGAGTTTGTAGAGTCACAAGCTTGATGTAGTCATTGCGTTCAAGAAATACAGGACCAAATACTAAACTTTTCACTTCTTTGATACACTATAACCACTATGGCAGGTAGCCTAGTGGTTAAAGTGTTGGGCCAGTAACCTGAAAGGTTGCTGGATCGAATCCCTGAGCTGACAAGATAAAAATCTGTCGTTCTGCTCCTGAACAAGGCAGTTAACCAACCAACTGTTCCCCGGTAGGCTGGCATTGTAAATAATAATTTGTTCTTAACTGACGGGCTAAAATAGTAACTGACGGACTTACCTAGTAAAAAAAAATAGTGAATTTGTCCAAATACTTATGACTTCTTCACATGGGGGGGACTAACAACATAAGGTGCTTTCATTTCTAAATGGTAGAATAGATACGTATGAAAATGCACTCAAATTAAAGGTGACATTCTATACTGTCGCCTCATATCAAACACTTGATTTCAAATCCAACATGCTGGAGTATATACCTTTGTAATTTTAGCTTGACTGTCCAAATACATACGGAGGGGAGTAAATGTGCACTGTACCCAACATCAGTACAGACATACCTCTACTGAGCCCATGGACATACCTGATATAGCAAACCATCTTGCATTTCCAGGTGGCAATTTTTTTTCTTTAACTAGGTAAGTCAGTTAAAGAACAAATTCTTATTTAAAACAACGGCCTAGCCCGGACGATGCTGGGCCAATTGTGCACCGCCCTATGAGACTCTCAATCACAACTTTATGTGATACAGCCTAGATTTAAACCAGGTACTGTAGTGCCACCTCTTGCACTGAGATGCAGTGCCTTAGACTGCTGCGCCACTCAGGAGCCCCAGACCGCTGCGCCACTCAGGAGCCCCAGACCGCTGCGCCACTCAGGAGCCCCAGACCGCTGCGCCACTCAGGAGCCCCAGGCATGTTCAGGCCTGTTCTGAGCCAAGGTGAATGGAAACAATAGGTACCCTAGAATACCCTATAATTTTTTATTTAACCTTTATTTAACTAGGCAAGTCAGTTAAGAACAAATTCTTATTTACAGTGAAGGCCTACACAGCCTATCAGAGCCATAAAATCATAGTAAAGAAGGCCGAGCTGAAATTAAATTCATTTCAGTGGTGTATAAAGATTGATTCTGTCTGCTGAAGGAAACATAGTCCCTGCAGACTCGTGGCCTCTTGACCAAATATATATATTATTCATATAAATATAGATAGCCGTGCATCTATCTCCAAGGGAGAAAACATGACACATTTGCACCTGCAGATTAAATTTCCTTCTGACTTTGAGTGAAATCTCTGTCTCCTTTCATTCTGGTTAACAACTATGAGGAGAATAATGTAGATGAGTGACAGGGAGAGTACGGTTATCTATTAGGGAGATAAATAAGTGTTTGGCGTGTTCGCCATGCTTTGGACCTTATCAATGGCTGATTTAGCGGGATTATAAAATGATGCCTTATTCTGTAATTCAGATGGGCTAACTTTCTTGTGCACGTGTGGTTAAACACGTGCATGTGTGTGAGTGTGTGTGTGTGTGCCTGCCTTTGCATGCATGCATGTGTCCGTTTGTGTGTGGTCTGTAGTTGCCTGTAGGCAAATGTTTGTGTGCATGTGATTTTGGATGTGTGTTCTCTGTTCTCTCTTGCTCAGCCCAAGGGCACTGGCTGTAGAGCAAGAGAGGCACGCGGCTGAGCTAGGCTGAGCTCAGACCTGGGGTGTCCTGTGGTTAATTTGGAACATTGATTCCGCATTAACTGTTGACTCGCTGCTGATTTGCGGCCATGCAAGAGCAGGTGTAAGGGGAAACGTTTTCCCCTTTTCACACCGCCACACAAAACTTAATTATGCACACACACTGCATAGTAGACAGTGTTTAATGGACTCTCCCCTTACCTTAGAAAAAAAGGTGTAATGGCAAATCAATGAGGTAAAGGGCAGGGGAAGGGACAGGAGGCTCACAAAGCAACCCACCAAGCGGCTTATCCATGCAGCACTTAGCCTGCCAGGCAGACAGACATGGGGACCGGGAGAGAATCAGGCAGGCAAACAGGGGCAGGTCAGGGAGACACATTGCGTTTCCTCTATTGGAGATAATGATGCTAATGGGTTGAATGGAGAAGAGGGAAGGAGTGGAGATGGAGAGGAGAGGAACCCACTATAGGGGTTTCATCTGGGGAAGAGAAGAATGAGAGAAAGCATGATGAGAAGAGAGAAGGAAATGGGCAATATAGAGAAAGGCAAGAGCAGGAGAGAGAAAGAGAGAGAGGGAGAGTGTGTGTGAGAGAGAGAGTGAGAGAGAGAGAGAGAGAGAGAGAGAGAGAGAGACAGGAGGGGGGAGAAGAAACACGGAAAGTAGGATGAGAAGAGAGAAGGGAAGGGAGATATTAGAGAGAGAGAGTGGGAGAGGAAGAGAGAGAGAGAAGAGGGGTAAAGAGAGAGCCTTTGATGATTATAACCAATGGATCAGAATTCCTGTGAACCATTTCTTAAATACACACGCCATTTCTCCTGCAAAAAGGAGGCAATTCCACTGATGCCCTACTTTGCAATTACGTATGACCTTTATGTCGGGGAAACAGTTTTAGCCCTGCCAGGGTAATGTCTACCTTTCAGCAGATACCATACTTCCTTGTTACCGGCGAAATGGTATAGGCTACATAATCACATCCCTGAGGGCCAGTATGTTCCCTTTCAACACCTACGATAGATGCAGCACATCCACTGTTTCCTCTGGGAATCTACTGTACATTCAGGGAGTTTTACTGACCCGTGATCAGAACAGAATGTGATGTTTATTTCATACATAAGACAGTACCTTTCGTTTCTTACAACATATCTACAAGCGACTGCACACTACCAAAATAATGATCTCAATTTTCTTCACCTCTCGACCCCAGCCTAATTTACCCCAACTTAATGTCGGTACAGAACATTTTGTGAATGTAACGCAACATCCCCTTTGTACCTCCATACTTATAAATACTGTAGATTGGCATAAATAAGTGACGGTTACATGTTCCAAAGTAATCATCTCCAGATCCCCCCTCATCGCCACTTGACCCCAGCCGACCGCCGCAGGCTAGGATTTAGAATTCACTTCAAACAAGCAGCTAGCTTCCAGACTAACAGTGCAGGCTGGCTGCTTGATGATGAGATGAGCCACAGCGGCATGGCTGAGTTACCGTCACAGAGTCAGGAGGAGCCCAGCTCTCTGCTTGTCTGAACTGAATTCTTCCGCTGCGCTATGTTCGCTACGTACTCCAGTTCTGAGACTGCCGTCGTTGATGTCGTTTGTGGTGACGTGAAAATGAGGTTGTGTTGTACAAAACAAAGTCATCATTAATTGGATCATCTCTAGCCAATCAGAGTATCAAAGCCAATGACGAATTTTCAAAAATTGCTGCTTTACCCATATGTGTCCTGCCTCTTGTCCAACTCATCGGTTTCTAGGACCCATCAAAACAGTTGTCAGAATCAGAACATGTGTTTGTGTTCTAGAAATCATTGGGGATGTACTCTGGAGAAGAAACTATCGTCTGTTGGCATGTTGTAGCGCAATGGTCACCAAGGCATTGATAAGGCAATCCTAATCGATCACCAAACATTTCTGTAAAAAACTACAACGATAAAGCTTTGCATGCCTATATTTTGTATTCGTTTCACGCTGTTGTCGGGCGGTGCACTTGATTCAGCCGCCCTAGCGACTGTATATATATATATGTAGATATGTATCTAGTCCCCTCATTTGAAGGTGTCATAAATATTTGGACAAATGTATTTATAGTGTATTACATTTAGTCAAAAGGTTAGTATTTGGTACCCATTTGTGGACAAGATACATGAAGGGCTTTAATTTCTAAACGATAAAACAGATATGTATGAAAATACCCTCAAGTAAAAGGTGACATTATGTACTGTCACCTCATATAAAAAATGTGATCTCAAATCCAAAATGCTGGAGCGAAGAGCCAAATTAAAAGTTTTAGTACATAGGGGAGTGTATGTGCCACTGGCCTGGACACATTGGAAGCAGTAGGGACAAATCCAGATTTCTATTTCTCTCTCCCTTTGCCGTATCGTTCTGTTGATGCTGCACTGCATCAGGACTCTGATTAGGAGCATCCATCTTATAATTCCATTTGGCTTCGGTATTAACCGCATTCCTCTTTGTCTGAGAACCGCAGGCGTTATGCAAGTTATTGCCACTTAACGCCAAACAAGCTCCAGTTTTCCCTCCTCCCCTCTTTGTTCCTTGGAACTCTTGTTTTCACCTAAGCTTAAATGGGTTATGGCTGATTTCCCTCATCTGTCTTGGGCTAAGGTTTTTAATGCCATTACGACTTCCTCAGGTCACTGGAGGTTAATGTGATGGTATTGATACCCAGGCAGTAATTTTTTCCTAGATATTTTCTCCATTGCTTCCTGTTGGCTACTGGTAATTGAACAGTGTATTGTGGGGGAAATTAACTGTATTGTGGGGGAAAATTAACTGTATTGAAAGGGAAAGAAAACCCAGCTTGACCTGATTTCATACTGACATGTTAGTACAGTGCAGGAAACACTTGAATCCTGGACTAGACACAGTAGTTAAGTGTACGAGCCCTTTGCCACATACACTATTGCAGGCTGTACTGTTTGTAGTTTACAGCAGCTAGAGTACAGTGGCTTGCGAAAGTATTCACCACCTTGTCATTGTTCCTACTTTGTTGCCTTACAACCTGGAAATAAAATTGATTTTTTGGGGGGGGGTTTGTATCATTTGATTTACACAACATGCCTACCACTTTGAAGATACAAAATATTTTTGATTATGAAACAAACAAGAAATAAGACAAAAAAACAAAACTTGAGCGTGCATAACTATTCAACCCCCCAAAGCCAATACTTTGTAGAGCCACCTTTTGCAGCAATTACAACTGCAAGTCTCTTGGGTTATGTCTCTATAAGCTTGGCACATCTAGCCACTAGGATTTATGCCCATTCTTTAAGGCAAAACTGCTCCAGCTCCTTCAAGTTGGATGGGTTCTGCTGATGTACAGCAATCTTTAAGTCATGCCACAGATTCTCAATTGGATTGAGGTCTGAGCTTTGACTAGGCCATTCCAAGACATTTAAATGCTTCCCCTTAAACCATGCAAGTGTTGCTTTAGCAGTATGATTATGTATGAAGGTGAACCTCCATCCCAGTCTCAAATCTCTGGAAGATTGAAGCAGATTTCCCTCAAGAATTTCCCTGTATTTAGCACCATCCCTCATTCCTTCAATTCTGACCAGTTTCCCAGTCCCTGTGATGAAAAACATCCCCACAGCATGATGCTGCCACCACCATGCTTCACTGGGGATAGTGTTCTCGGGGTGATGAGAGGTGTTGGGTTTGCGCCAGATATAGCGTTTTCCTTGATAGCCAAAAAGCTAAATTTTAGTCTCATCTGACCAGAGTACCTTCTTCCATATGTTTGGGGAGTCTCCCACATGCCTTTTGGCGAACACCAAACATGTTTGCTTATTTTTTTTCTGGCCACTCTTCCGTAAAGCCCAGTTCTGTGGAGTGTACGGCTTAAAGTGGTCCTATTGACAGATATTTCAATATCCGCTGTGGAGCTTTGCAGCTCCTTCTGGGTTATCTTTGGTCTCTTCATTGCCTCTCTGATTAATGTCCTCCTTGCCTGGTCTGTGAGTTTTGGTGGGCGGCCCTCTTTTAGAAGGTTTGTTGTGGTGCCATATTCTTTCTATTTTTTAATAATGAACTTAATGGTGCTCTGTGGGATGTTCAAAGTTTTGGATTTATTTTTTTATAACCCAACCCTGATCTGTACTTCTCCACAACTTTGTCCCTGACCTGTTTGGAGAGCTCCTTTGTCTTCATAGTACTTCTTGCTTGGTGGTACCCTTTGCTTAGTGGTGTTGCAGACTCTGAGGCCTTTCTGAACAGGTGTATATATACTGAGATCATGTGACAGATCATGTGGCACTTAGATTGCACATAGGTGGACTTTATTTAACTAATTATGTGACTTCTGAAGGTAATTGTTTGCACCAGATCTTATTTAGGGGATTCATAGCAAAGGGGGTGAATACATATGCACGCACCACTTTTCCGTTTTTATTTCTTTTGAATTTTTTGAAGCAAGTTATTTTTTTAATTTCACTTCACCAATTTGGACTATTTTGTGTATGTCCATTACATGAAATCCAAATAAAAATCAATTTAAATTATAGGTTGTAATGCAGCAAAATAGGAAAAACGCCAAGGGGGGTGAATACTTTTGCAAGGCACTGTATATTCTTACCTTACACACTGCGTGGGGTAGTATTTACAACATGTTTACTTTTTCACGTTTGCATTATAAGGCTAGGAGACCGAATACCTCTGAATAGGCTATTTAAACCTAGCGATGGATTTCGTATCATCATCTCTTTTACACTATTGTATTATGAACCTGGCAGTGTCCTAAACATTTAAAATACTCTAGCCTAGCTTGAAAGTTCTGTCGGTGTCACCTCCAATTCCCCATTTCTCTGTCCCCTGACTAATGTCTCTTAATGTTCTGTTGAATAGTAGAGCAGCAGAGCACGGAGACAGTCTCCTCCGTTGGGTCATGAATTAAACATTAATAAGTGAACTTACTTAACAATATTAAGTTACAGACGTAATGTTGAAGTAATTCATGTATTTAGTTTCTAATATGAAAGTGGTCACCATCAGCATAAAAGCAGAGGGCATGGGAGTTGAATTAGGTTCAGTTCTTAAGGGATGTCTTTACATTTTTAAGCTTATTGTTGATTAAACAGTATCACAAAAGAGCACATCACCAATAGCACCAATCTCTCAACATTCTCTGAGATGTTTCAATTCATTTATTAAATAGGATGCTCAGTGCACACTCATTCAACAGAAAATCTGGCATCCCTAAAGTACTGGTACTCGGGTAGTTTAACCTTGTCCAAAAGTGAAGGGTAAAAACCTTTATGATCTATGATTATGTGTGGAGGAAATGCAATAGTGCTGCAGCGTGTATAATAATTCTAGCCCTCTTGTCATTACACAACGGGAGAGGCTAAGAAAATATTATGCAGGGTGTGAACACAACCAGAAATAAATTGTATGGCAAAACATCAATTTTCATGAATCAAGTTGTGATTATCATAACTCAAATTTACTCACAGATGAGTAAGTACTGAGCAACGCTGTTATGTTATCCAGGCACACCACACCATTTGAATCAACAACTAACCTCAATATAATCATACACTAGTCTACATGTCATGTGTAGGAGGGATTTTAAGCACTGACATTAAATGGATATGAAAATAGCCCTTTGTTCCATTGTACAATCAACACGGCAGTACTGTAGGCTACCTTGCTACCCGTTCCAACATTCGGATTCCATATCACCTTGCCAAATCTGAAGGAATCCAGGAAGAAGGTAGTATTCATTCACTCCATTTAATATATTGTGTGGCAGCTCTTTTTTTTAAATTATTTTTTACAGACCCCTGATTCCTCGTTCAGGCTGCTACCGGTATTTTCCAGCCTCCATTTTGTGACCACTGTGAAGAAGCCCCGTTGGCTCACAAAGATATTGATCACCCAATGGAAGTCATATCCAAATAATGTCTCATTTAGCCAATTAGCAGGCAGGGTGGGTGATTAACAGCATAACAAGGCACCAGACCCTAAGGGACCGACAATGGCTACCCACTGTGATGGAACATGCGGTGGATGCAATAACGTTTAGCCCAAACACATTAAGGTGTCTCTAATTGTGATTAGTAAACACAGGAACAAGAGCAAGCAGGGGGTGAGAACCGAAACACCATAGAAGAAAATTACAGTTGTAAGAGAAAGGAAGGTCCTGTGTTCTTTCCCCAGTGAATATTAAGCAAAGAGCTAAACAATGAGAGTCAATGCTCCCTGAGGGAAAGAGAGGGTAACCATGTTTTTCAGAATGCTCTAGGTATTCCACTTACTAAAGTGCCAGGTGATTTGAAAAATAATATCCCCCCCCACCCTCTCTTGTCGCTTTCTCTCTCTCTCTCCCTCCCTACCTCATCCAAAACCACATTCTCAGCCACACACTCCGACAGTGGCTTGAGAAATGAACTCTTGGCCTGTTTTGCCATTGGGGCTGACTGCAGTGTTTTTGTAGCACCGTTCGGACTTTCTCATCTCCGTCGTCGTCTCGGAGCACCGGGGTGGAAACAGAAATGAGGATGATGGAATGTCTCGGGTGCAGTGCACCCCTCCTCTCTCTCTTTCCCCCTTTCCTTTTTTCTTCTCTCCGTCTTGTGGCTCTGCCTGGCGTTTTGTTGCTCTGCAGCCCAGGTTATGACAAGCACCATCAAACCCATCCGTTCAGTAAAAAAGTGTTTATGTATGACAAATGATAAAGAGCAACATCCTAACTGTGGAGAGGTAAGCATAGAGAGGAAACAGTAAACAGAAACGCAGCAAAAGTCATTTTGTGTTCATGAGTACTTTTAAATGAAAATTGTACTTTTTACTTAATTTTTTTATTTTTCATGTTTTTTTTAAATCTGTTTCCCATACATATTTTCCCAGGTGATATACATTTTGTATAGAAAAGTATGTGCAGACCCCTTCAAATTAGTGGCACTGTTATAGGATGCCACCTTTCCAACAAGTCAGTTCGTCAAATTTCTGCCATGCTACAGCTGCCCCGGTCAACTGTAAGTGCTGTTATTATGAAGTGGAAACGTCTAGGAGCAACAACGGCTCAGCCGCGATGTGGTAGGTCACACAAGCTCACAGAACGGGACCGCCGAGTGCTGAAGCAGGTAGCGCGTAATCTGTTCTCAGTTGCAGCACTCACTACCGAGTTCCAAACTGCCTCTGGAAGCAACGTCAGCACAATAACTGTTTGTCGGGAGCTCCATGAAATGGGTTTCCATGGCCGAGCAACCGCGCACAAGCCTAAGATCACCATGCTCAATGCCAAGCGTCGGCTGGAGTGGTGTAAAGCTTGCTGCCATCGGACTCTGGAGCAGTGGAAACACGTTCTCTGGAGTGATGAATCAATCATCACCATCTGGCAGTCCGTTGGACGAATCTGGGTTTGGCAGATGCCAGGAGAACGCTACCTGCCCCAATGCATAGTGCAAACTGTAAAGTTTGGTGGAGGAGGAATAATGGTCTGCGGCTGTTTTCATGGTTCGGGCTAGGCCCCTTAGTTCCAGTGAAGGGAAGTCTTAACGCTACAGCATACAATGACATTGTAGACAATTCTGTGCTTCCAACTTCGTGGCAACAGTTTGGGCAAAGCTCTTTCCTGTTTCAGCATGACAATGCCCCTGTGCACAAAGCGAGGTCCATACAGAAATGGTTTGTAGAGATCGGTGTGGAAGAACTTGACTGGCTTGCACAGAGCCCTGACCTCAACCCCATCGTACTCGCAGACTGCGAGCTAGGCCTAATCGCCCAATATCAGTGGTAGTTAGTAACTTTTTTCAAAATGCAAGCTGAGACATAAAAAACGGTATCCACAGGTTCATCTGACTCTGGGGAAGGACATAAAGGGCTTCATTGCCAAAATCCTAAAGTATCCCTTTAAGCCGACGCAATCTGCCATTTAAGAATTTAATAAAGACTTATCGCTTTAACTCTAAAGGCACTATCCTCCTATATTTATCCTTTAATGCCATATCAGGAGGGCACAGAAATGCCCCCAAATTATATGAAATAGGTCAAGCAGATCTAAATCCGTGCTGATGTGTCTTGAAGGGCCGTGCAATGTAAATGTCAACATGCGTCCTTCTGCCTCTATAACAAATGTCAATATGTCTAAATCCCCTTTGTATGATGCACCCAGGTTTTCTGTCAATGTATTCACAGTTTTTTCCCCTCTCTTCTTTTACAGGTGGGAATGGACTCATTTGACGATGCAGGCAGCTAGTAACAACGGCGAGAGATGGATGTGATTCATCTTCAAAAGAAAGCAGAGCGTTAATGGAGGCTAACCCAGATGTGTTTAGCAGGACTGTAGCTTACTGAGGTATATGTTCATCGTTATCTACTTGGGCCTGTATGACTGAAGTCTTAACCCCAACCCTTACGCCCAGGAGGGAAAATTGAGCGGTTGGACGCCAGTACAACCACAGCAAAACAAAAGCCCCCTGGGAAACCCTCCTTACCGGTGGGGGGTAGTCAGTCGCTATAGCAACAGCAACAAATTATTCATTATTTGTGAAGTTAACAGCTCAGACCACTTAATCTACAAAGACCAATTACTTACTGGAGGGAATCGGGCCAATATGAAGGACGTGTCATTTGTAGATTGTTTCTTCGTAGGCCTTGCCATGACTGCCTTTGTTCTGGCCTCTGAGGAGAGAGTCGATTGCCCTCAGCTATGTGTGTGTGAGATCAGACCCTGGTTCTCTCCCAGCTCCGTGTACATGGAGGCCCCAATTGTTGACTGTAATGACTTGGGACTTTTCACTCTGTCTGGGAGATTACCAATGGACACACAAGTGCTATTGCTGCAGACCAACAACATTGCAAAGATTAAGAAACCTTTGGATTACCTGGCCAACATCACAGAGATTGACTTGTCGCAAAACAACTTATCCTCAATGAGTGACATCCACCTCGGGCGGCTGCCTCAGCTGCTGTCCTTACACATGGAGGAGAACTGGATACGCCAGCTGCCAGATAGCTGCCTGGCAGAGCTGGCCAACCTTCAGGAGCTTTACATGAACCACAACCTGATCTCCTCCATCTCCCCCACGGCGTTCCAGGGTCTCCACAGCCTCCTCCGGCTCCACCTTAACTCCAACAAGCTGCAGACGATCAGTAGCGAGTGGTTCGACACCATACCCAATCTGGAAATACTCATGATTGGGGAGAATCCGATCACCTCCGTTCAAGACATGAACTTCAAGCCCCTTCGTAATCTCCGAAGTCTAGTTCTGACCAGGATGAACCTATCGCAGTTACCCGACGGCGCTCTATCTGGCCTCGACAACTTGGAGAGCATCTCGTTCTATGACAACACCTTCCCCGAAGTTCCCCACGCAGCTCTGAGGAACTTAAACAACCTCAAGTTTCTGGATCTAAACAAGAATCCCATAGGGAGGATACAGCGTGGAGATTTTACAGACATGCTCCACCTCAAAGAGCTGGGCATTAACAGCATGCCGGAACTGGTCTCTATCGACAGCTTTGCCCTCAACAACCTC
The DNA here is from genome assembly GCF_901001165.1 of Salmo trutta. NCBI lineage: Eukaryota > Metazoa > Chordata > Actinopteri > Salmoniformes > Salmonidae > Salmo > Salmo trutta. The sequence continues at coordinate 33,348,992 of NC_042964.1, forward strand.
CCCGAACTGACTAAGATCGAGGCCACCAACAACCCCAGGCTCTCTTACATCCATCCCAATGCTTTCTACAAACTGCCCAGGCTGGAGACATTGATGCTGAATGGGAACGCGCTCAGCGCCCTACACAGGATTACCGTGGAGTCCCTTCCCAACCTGCGGGAGGTGAGCATGCACAGCAACCCCATCCGTTGCGACTGTGTGGTCCGCTGGATGAACATGAACAAGACCAACATACGCTTCATGGAACCGGATTCACTCTTCTGCGTGGAGCCTCCTGAGTACGAGGGCCAGCATGTCCGCCAGGTCCACTTCAGGGAGATGACAGAGATCTGTCTGCCACTCATCTCTCCTGAGAGCATGCCCGGGCACGTCAGCGTTGACAACGGGAGTTCTGTATCGCTCCACTGCCGTGCCTTTGCCGAACCCGAACCGGACATCTACTGGATCACACCTTCTGGTACCAGGGTCCTGCCCAATACCGTTTCAGATAAATACTACATGCACTCAGAGGGAACGTTTGACATCTATGATGTAACAGAGAACGAGGCTGGACTGTACACCTGCGTTGCCCACAATCTGGTCGGTGCAGACCTAAAGTCAGTCTCAGTGGAGGTGGATGGATACTTCCCCCGACCTGCCAACGGCTCTTTGGACGTCAACATCAAATCAGTGCAGTCCAACTCGGTCCTGGTGGCCTGGAAAGCCGCCCATGGTGGTCTGGCTCCTAACATAAAGTGGTACAAGGCTTCCGACCCCAACCACCCGACCATGGCATTCACTGCACGCGTACCATCTGATGTGAAAGTGTACAATCTCACCCATCTGACTCCCGCCACCCAGTACAAGGTGTGTGTGGACATCCGCGGCATCCTCTACAAACATGACACGAAATGTGTCAATGTCACCACAAAGGGATTAGAGCTGGCAGCCAAGGACACTGAAAAGTGGCACGCGGCAGTAATTGCTGTCTTTGGTGTGCTTCTCGCTGTGATTTCAGTGGCCTGTCTGCTTATTTATGTGTCTCTGAGGAACCACCACCTTTGTGGGGATTTAAGGAAATGCCACTCCAAAGTGTCCCTGACGCCGGTGGCCGGCCTGCACTCTCCTTTTACAAGGCTGTGGGTCTCAGGGAACGGACTGCCAACTGCAGTGGAAGTGAAACCCACAGTCATAAATGTATCTGACAATGCCTTTTAAAGAACTATACCCCCGTGGAGCTTACCACACAATCGCAAAGAATGGACAAAGCGTATAAAAAGGAGAAACCTGCAGTAATTGTTTAAAAATGTGCATCGGCTTCCTTTTAGCTTTGACTCTGACATTCTGGAAAAATATACACCATCATTGAATTGAGGAGTAACCGGTAGGAGGGAGACAGACCACTCTCTTGGTTACAACATAATATCTGACGTGGCGGCTTTATAACAATTCAATTGCTTTATCAAGCTAACATCACCAGGGAGATCGTTTTCCCTGCTAAAACACACAGTTCGACATCCCTGGGTTCTTCACAGAGTACAGATAGAATAAGAGAATATGATGACGATGGTGTTCTCTCTCTTGTAATTGACTGTTAAATGTGTTAAGAATAGTGGAACTGTCCTTGTGGTCCCCAAGCAATAGCGTCTGTGCTGTACAACATCCATAGGTGAGATAGAGATGACAACTGTCTATAACGGAGGAACTATGTAGTAGAATAGACAACAATAATGACTATGGTGTAAAAATTTTGATGAATATACCCTTTTTTCTATTTAGAAAGAGAGGATTTTTGTTTTTTCATTGATAAATTGTTATATATTCTATCTGCTAATGTATACATAAACCCTCTGTTGTAATATCTGGACAGTAAACTGGTGTGATATTAATAATGACAGACACAAATCACTCATAACAACAACATCATTATGCTAAATAAAATGATACTGCGTATGGGTACAGTATATAGAGAGGGTATTTAAGAAATGGTTGTTTGCAAGTGTTTGAAGAAGGATCTAAGAATCTTGACAAAGGCAGACCTTGAGTTGATGGTGAGTCGATGGTCTACATGTGATTGTCTGTCCTGACATCTCCTAGAGAGGAATGATTGTGGTTTCCCACTGGGCAAAAACTGGTTAAATCAACATTGTTTCCACGTAATTTCAACAACAAAAAATGAAATGTGATGACGTTGAATCAACGTGGAAAACTGATTGGATTGGAAAAATGTCATCAACATAAGGGTATTTCGTCCCCCCCCCCAACTTTTAACCTAAATCCAATGACATGGTGGTATTTGTTGTTGATGTCACGTTTAATTCAAGTTGACAACTCAACCAAATGAAAAGCAAAACTAGATGTTGAACTGACGTCTGTGCTCAGTGGGTTGTTACGTCCCGGTAAGTGCCTACTACAAGAACTACACAAGAAGTACACAGGAAGTACACAGGAAGTACACAAGAACTACTACAGAGAAATAACAACAAGGCCATGTCATATCTGCAGACTCACAAGCTAATCTCAAGTACTTTTAGTGAAAATACATTCTTAGTATTTTTGGCATATAAACATTTTAAAAACGTTGCATTCTTGCTTTGGGTGTAAAGTTATAAAAGCCATTTTTATATTGACTGTACTGTCTGTGATATCTGGGCACAACTGGGACTGAGATAAGAATCTGTGCTGAGAAAAAAAAAATGTAATAAACATCAACGTTTCTTTGCAATCATAGGGTTAGTCCCTCTCTCCCCTTTCTTCAGAGTGCTGAAATAATTTTATTATCTCACTACACGACAATCATCACAGTGGACTTGATGAAAAACACTATACAACCTTTTGTGTTCCTGACCTTTATATTGCCAGGAAACCTTGATAATGATCACACAGCATTTCATATAAGAGCAAAAATGCCTGTGGTAACACAATGTGAATATACTGTATCATATGAGTTTGTATGTATTTTAGCCTACATTGTTATTCCCAGATACACCCCAATACAGCCTCATTAACTGGCTCATTAGGAACATGTTCATTATTTAGACAGAGGTCCATGGTCTGAACAAACCCAGCAAAGTCAGTGTCACAGTCATGTAGAGCGGAAAGATACAAAGTCCCAATGACAACGCTCTGCAAGGGAAGTCAGCCGGTTAAAGCTTGCTCCAAAGCAGACGGAATCGGAAAATCGCATTATATTTGTTTCATTAAGGATCCGATGCTGGAGTCTCGAACATAAAAATACCAGACATGATGAATGTCTGTCAGGGGCAGGGTGACATGGAGGATTTATCAGACAGGACCTGCCTCATACATCACTGCAGCCTTCAGCACCATGGACAGGGCTTTCAGAGCTCAGCCATTTGTCACAGACAAAGGGAGCTAAAATATGAGCAAAGCCCCTCCGCTCAGGTAGTGGCTCAGGTCAGACTGAGCTGAACGTTGACAGTCTGCCCGAGTCTGACGCACACAGAGGCACACACAGATTGTACATACACTACCGTTCAAAAGTTTGTGGTCACTTAGAAATGTCCTTGTTTTTGAAAGAAAAACTTTTTTTTTTGCCCATTAACATAACAGCAAATTGATTAGAAATACAGTGTAGACATTGTTCATGTTGTAAATCATTTTTCATGGAATATCTACATAGGCGTACAGAGGCCCATTATCAACAAGCATCACTCCTGTGTTCAAATATCATGTTGTGTTAGCTAATACAAGTTTAACAGGCTAATTGATCATTATTAAACACTTTTGCAATTACGTTAGCACAGGCTCTTTCTTTGCAGCTCTGCCTAGAAGGCCAGCATCCCGGAGTCGCCTCTTCACTGTTGACATTAAGACTGGTGTTTTGCGTGTACTATTTAATGAAGCTGCCAGTTGAGGACTTGTGAGGCGTCTGCTTCTCAAACTAGACACTCTAATGTACTTGCTCAGTTGTGCACCGGGGCCTCCCACTCCTCTTTCTATTCTGGTTAGAGACAGTTTGCGCTGTTCTTTGAAGGGAGTAGTACACAGCATTGCACAAGATCTTCAGTTTCTTGGAAAATTCTCGCATGTAAAAGCCTTCATTTCTCAGAACAAGAATAGACTGACAAGTTTCAGAAGAAAGTTCTTTGTTTCTGGCCATTTTGAGCCTGTATTTGAACCCATGAATGCTGATGCTCCAGATACTCAACTAGTCTAAAGGAGGCCAGTTTTATTGCTTCGTTAATCAGACAACAGTTTTCAGCTGTGCTAACATAATTGCAAAAGGGTTTTCTAATGATCAACTAGCCTTTTAAAATGATAAACTTGAATTAGCTAACACAACGTGCCATTGGACACAGGAGTGATGGTTGCTGATAATGGACCTCTGTACGCCTATGCAGATATTCCATAAAAAATCAGCCGTTTCTAGCTACAATAGTCATTTACAACATAACAATGTGTACACTGTATTTCTGATCAAATTGATGTTATTTTAATGGACAAAAAATGTGCTTTTCTTTCGAAAACAAGGACATTTCTAAGTGACCCCAAACTTTTGAACAGTAGTGTACATACACACAAGCAAGCAAGCACCCACACACACAAACACACACACACACGCACACACACAAATACATACATACATACATACAGACAGACACACACACACAGACACACACACACACACACACACACACATACAGACACACACACACGCACACACACACATACATACAGACACACACACACACACACACACACACACACACACACACACACACACACACACGCACACGCACACACACACATACAGACACACACACACACACACACCTTGCAATATCTTTACCCTGGAGACATCATGAGGTGCTACTGTGGCTAAAAGCTGTGTGCTCTATGTGCCCACAAGGAGAACAGTGTGTTCTTAGAAGAACCAACAGCTCATGGGGTATTATTATTTTTTAGCACGAACCCATGATTTGATTACATCCTTGGATGAACAGGCTCAAGACTTAACCCCAAATTCATTTCTCCTCTGTCTACACCTCTCTCCCCTTCTCTCTCTCTCTCTCTCTCACTCTCTCGAAGCGGGTATGAACTCAGGTGATAGCTTTTTCCCTGTAATTGTACATTCACAGCCACCTATGAGAGACATCGGGATTTAACTTAAATCCTACATGAAAAGAGCCAGTGAGGTGCAGCCATTTAATCCACAGAGGGTGTAAAAAGAGAGTTTCTGATGAATCTTCAAATATTTTCTTTGAATCACTTTCTACTATTATAAAAAAAAAATCCCCATCTGCAATGCTGAGATATTAAAGCATTTTCTCTGTGCACATTTTTTATTATCTATGTGTATATTAAGGTGTTTCTGCCAGTTATACAGTTCCATTTAATTATGCAAGGATCATCACCACCAACGTCAGTCTCCATGGTGGTATAAGCTAATATTATTGAGATCTTATGTAATAAAACAAATGTATATGACATTTTAAGACAAATGCAGTAACAATGGTTAGTTAATATTTGCTTTCTTCAGTCTTTGCTTTATTTATATTTATTGCGTATGCTGTGGGTTATGAAAGAGGATTTCATAAGTATAACATTGTTTTCTAATTATTCATATGAATGTATAAATCAAAGTAATGCATAATGCCATATGTAATGTCGTGTGACAGTCAGTGTGTACTACTGTGTACAATTCAGTAAAATGAGTAAATGATCCATTGGAAGCAATAAGGAAACTCTCCTTTATCTTTCTCGGCATCTCCGTAGAAAGTTACAATCTATCGGTTTCCACTGTCCGTAGTCATTTGTGCTTGGAGTCCAGCCAGCGAGTCTTCAGCAGAAAGATTCATGTATATTGGAGTTGTTATTTTGTTAATAGATCAATTTGAACACCTCACACTATAATATTTATACAATATACAAACTGCAAACCTTCAAATGATTTTGAATACTAATAATGTACACGTCAATAGTATTGTTTGAACCATTTTCTTTATTCACACCAGAGGTCAAAAGCCTTGAATGGGATTATTGAATTTAATCATTTTATATAATTTCACACCATGTATAGAAAACACACACAGCTAACTGTATATGCCAGTAGCAGGTACTATAAAAGAGGTCAAACAACTCTATCAGCTCTCCATATACCTTATTACAGCTAGACATACCTACATAGGTCAGCCTGGGCAGCTACAGGCGACATTTCCAATAAAAGTGAAATGTCAACATTTATTTATAATCCCAGTGCAGCTATAGCACCTTAAATGTAATTATATCTCATAGTGGTTACCTGAGTAGCCAGCAATCACAAGAACAGCCAAGTTGACATTTAACGATTTACTGTGACACAAAACTATGACTTTTCTTCTTTGTTACATTAGAAAACCAATCTCAATCTCTCAGGCAGATTTATATTTTGCGTTCTCCATTTATTGTTTGTAGATAACCCACCCAGTCCACAAACCTTGACCTGGAATAGCTGCTAATTATATCAAATGACAGAGCTAGACATTTTGTGTACTCCAAACTAAGCACCTTTGTTGTCACGAACCTAGCATTAGTCCAGACAATCTCCGTTCCTGACATGCATTGCAATGTATTTCCTGAAAAGTAGAGACAGGACATCATGGTGAATTTGCCATAGCTTGTCAAAGGGAAAATGGTCAAATGCCATTTGTCTGTATCTTCCAGTTCTGCCTGGCCTCCCCATTTCCATCTAAACAACCATCTCTCCCATATCCTTTCTCCTACCTCCCGGTCCCTCTCAGATAAAGAGACGCTGTCCACCCTACCACCACATGCAGACACACAAAGACAGAAAGACACTGACTCTTTCTTTCTTTTTCTCTCTCTCTCTCTCACACACACACACACACACACACACACACACACACACACACACACACACACACACACACACACACACACACACACACACACACACACACACACACACACACACACACAGAGAGAGTCTCCAAAAACACATCTGCAATCATCAGTCACTTTCTTCTTACGGAGCCAAATTGATTGGAGCTCGGCTGTGAGGCTAATAGAGCGTTGATCCATAGAGGACTGTTATCACATTTGCATGTTTCACTTGATTACCAACCTGGCACTGCCAGTAAAGTTACCACACGTGCACACTTGGGTGTCTTTGACATTTAAATAACAAAAAGTAACCCTGCAGAAAGTAAACAAAATTCCCCTTACATCCGAGCGCCCTATAGGTATCGTATAGCATTGTCTAACGTCAGATAGAGTGACGACTCCGTGCCTCCGTCTGCAGTGCCGGTTGAGGGACGAGGGTCGTGTAGGAGTGACGCCACCTGTAGGAAGACGACGAAGCATAGTATCTGTTAGACATACACATTATGATGTAAACGTTATGAGACGTTATTGACAAAGAAAACAATGAAATGTGTCCTATACATCTTTCCACCATTGAGAAAATCTAGTTCAAAATGAATGGAGGAAGGATATGACACCATGAGGTGTTTTTTGTACTAATTGGCCATCCCATCCTCCCATTGCCAAATGGATCATTGGTTTCCTGATCATTGGTGGATCGTCTACACTCCTCTCTTGTCTCTGTGCTGTTTCCTCAGCGAGCAGAGCCATGCCTGCGTGCAGCTGTTATGAACAGATCAATGGCAAGCAAACCTAATGAGCTGTCCTCCACATGCATGTGCTTGCAATGATGGGGAGAAAGAGTGAAAGAGTTCCGAGCGCGCGTCAGCTGCAACATGATCATGATTAGAGGGCTGTGTTTTCTAAATGTTCTAGAATCCTGGCTGTCCATGGTCATGTTCTAGATTAGAACCTGCTCTAAGAATACATCACAACTGACATTTGCTATTTTGCGCTGTAGGAGAGATGAGATGTCTGGCCTTGATGGAACTCATCTCTCTGTGTGTTCTGCTTTCCGTGAGAGGTGGCCTCATTCTGGTGATGTAATGATGACAGAGTAGAGATGAATTTTGGTAGATGGGGATGGAGAGAGGAAGGAAGGCTCTGGAGGCCTGTTCAATATAGGAACAGAGACAGTCAAAAGCCACATCCACAGCAAATACAATGTGCTCTCCTTTAACTGAGGTCTCACCAAAGGACGTTATTAGGTCATTGTTACTGGCATATGGGAGTAAACATGTTCTGTTTTATAATGTCCTTACTGTGTCTCTGAGTATTGATTGAATCCAGGGGTTTCATTTTATTTAGAGTACGTCTAATGATCTATGCGAGGTAATTCTCGGTATGTTAACAAATTGGCTTCGAGAAATATCCTCAAAGCAGGTACCTAGCCTAATATGGCATTATGATAATGATATACCCGCATCCGAAGCAGGCGTATAGTATATTATGGTATTTCCCATTTGGACTCAGAGTAGCATGAAGAAATAACATGCTAAATAAATGACATGTTAGAGATCCTTGATTATACTGCTCGAGCGTATGATTTCCCCATCATTCACAAAAACCGGAATAGCTATATTTACCACACAAGTGTGTGTTGTGGAAATACCGTACATGTCAAATGGCAACCCTCGAAAGGAAGGCAACATACATACAGTGCCTTCAGAAAATATTCACACCCTTTTGACTTTTTCCACATGTTGTTGTGCTACAAAGTTGGATTAACATTTATTTAATTGTCATTTTCTGTCAACCATCTACAAAAAAATTATTTATAGTCAAAGTGGAAGAAATATTCTAACGTTTGTAAAAAATGAAATACAAGTAAAACACTAATACACAGCATCTTGATTAGATAAATATTCAACCCACTGAGTCAATACATGTTAGAATCACCTTTGGCAGCGATTAGAGCTGTGAGTCTTTCTGGGTAAGTCTCTAAGAGCTTTCCACACCTGGATTGTGCAACATTTGCCCATTATTGTTTTCAACATTCTTCAAGCTCTGTCAAATATGGTTGTTGATCATTGCTAAACAACCATTTTCAGGTCTCGCCATAGAAGAACATGTAACCCTTCTGTTGTGTTTGTTTCATGTTAATTCATTCTGTGTTCCCCGGTCCAAAATGACCGCCCCATTATAGCTGATTATAAATCCATAATAATACATATATTATCAGCTAATGTCGTGTTAGATCTTTTTATCAACTTAAGTTATTGTGAACATTACAAGTTTTGAACTTCTATTTTCTATTTAGGGCCTGTAGGCCTCATTGACCTGAGCTCATACAACTTGTTTTTGAGTAAACAAAGCATAATGTATGAATTATTTTGACTATAACAAATACTCAGATGAAACATATTGTGCTATTTATCACAGACTAGTTTGTGTCAAAGTTTAACAAGGACTCTCTTCTCACCAGTGCCATGATCAAAGATATGATCAAGAGCCTCACATACAGTATATCGTTTGGTCATTGTGTTGCCACAGAATGAATTGTGAGCAAGGCCTCAAAAAAGCTTTATATACCAGAGCTGCGAGAAGAGTTCTATATAATATTGAAACAATGTTGCGATTGTATGTGAGAATGCCAAGAGGTATGGTTCCCGTGGGGGAAAGGTTCCCGTGGGGGTTGCCATGGAAGCCAAGATGGGGAGTGAGGTGTGTGTGTGTGCCCAAACACACATGCATGTGGGGGTCTGGGAGAGGAAGTGTGTCCATCTGATGAATGAGCATGTGCCTGAACTCAACTTTATACACTAATTGTAGTCTCACCCATTCATTTCTAATGACCGGTCATTTTTGACGGGGAACACCACAGGTGTACAAAAGTTAAATAAAACAACCAAAATGTAATAAAAATCATCAAAATGTATTTTGTGTGTTCAGATGCCCTGTGTAGACAAGTCATGGAACCTTATGACAATCAGATTAAAATTTAATCTGATTGTCATAAGGTTCCATGACTTGTCTACACATGACCTACATTTTTCAGAGAGAAAACTTGAATCGGTCTAATTCGACCAGAACCCAGCAGGAGGGTTAAGTCAAAATTATAACTCAGCCACTCAAGAACATTCACTGTCTTCTTAGTACGCATCTCCAGTGTAGATTTAACCTTGTGTATAAGGTTATTGTCCTGCTGAAAGGTGAATTCCTCTCCCAGTGTCTGGTGGGAAGCAAACTTAACCAGGCTTTCCTCTAAGATTTTGCCTGTGCTTAGCTCCATTCCGTTGATTTTTTATCCTAAAAAAACTCCCCAGTCCTTCACAATTACAAGCATACCCATAACATGATGCAGCCACCACTATGCTTGAAAAAACGGAGAGTGGTACTCATTAATGTGTTGTAATGGATTTTCTGCAAACATAACACTTTGTATTCAGGGAAAAAGGTTAGTTGCTTTGATTTTTTTTTTTTTCAGTATTACTTTACCGCCTTGTTGCAAACAGGATGCATGTTTAGGAATATTTTTATTCTGTACAGGCTTCATTCTTTTCAATCTGTCAATTAGATTGTGGAGTAACTACAAGGTTGCTGATCCATCTTCAGTTTTCTCCTATCACAGCCATAAATGGTTAAATAAAGGTGAAATAAAATAAATAAATAAAATAAAATTCTGTAACTGTTTTAATAAAGTCACCATTGGTCTCATGGTGAATTCCCTGAATGGTTTCCTTCTTAACTCAGGCAACTGAGTTAAGGACGGCTGTATCTTTGTAGTGACTGGGTGTATTGATACACAATCTCTAAAATGTAATTAATAACTTCACCATGCTCAAAGGGATATTCAATGTCTGTGGGATTATTTAAGTTACTCTTTAAAGATATACTATTATGGGGTATTGTGTGTAGGCCAGTGACCAAAAATCAAAATGTAATACATTTTAAATTCAGGCTGTAACACAACAAAATGTGGAAAAAGTGGGAATACTTTCTGATGGCACTGTACCTCATTCATTATACATTTCTAGCCTGATGCTTTATTCTTTTGTATATTTTCTTCTATCAAAAATAGAACATGTGCCCAGCATGTGCTGGGCACATTTCCTTATCATTTTGGCATGTTTTTCTAGATTTAGAACATGAAACAACATTTATAAAGCAAACATTATCCCTTAGGTCTAGCGCAGCAAATATTTCAACTGTTTAAGCATTTGTTGCAGAATTGTGATTCAAATATATTTTTTAATTGGGTTAGCCATCGGTGACGGAGTTGACAAGCCACTGATACTCAAATCAGACATATTTTTGCCTCTAAAAATAGAAGTTCAGTATAAACATTTGTAAAATATGGAAAAGTATTATTTTCAAAATCCCCAATTAAAACATAACCATTCTATCAGATCTTTTAGCCCTCTGACGGAGTTAATGTTTTACAGAGTTGACCATTTTATTTTTCATTTAAGTGGTATACACATTAGCAATTTCGATTTTACTCAATTGCTTTATGACTCAAAAACGTAATTAAATGTAACATATTTGAACCAAAATTGTAATCTATAAGGCAAATGGAGTTGACAGTTTAGGGTCGTGACCATGGTGATTCCAATATTGTTTGTTTAAAATAAAACGTTACAGATCATGAATTGTCTTCTGGCACTATATATTATAAGGACATGAATAAGGGGTCCTTATGATATAGCTGACCCTGTTCATTCCTGATTCATTTAGGATTTTAGACAAATCTGACGGAGTTGACCAATTCTCCGGACACATCTTTTAGGAACCACAGTTTTGAGAGAAGTATTATTTAAAGTCACAGAGGGCAACACACTACATACTGTAAGATAATTGTTCAGCTAATATCCATTATTGGCAGTTTTTTTATTTTAAAACTTTTTTTCGTTTGAAATTGGGATCCTTTGCTTTGGACAAGGGCATATCCAGACAGAGCCGAAAGTATTTATTAACTTCCCAAAACAAATATTTTACTTATTAAATTCCCCTAAATATAAAGGTTTTTCTCAAATATTGCAACAACATAAATCGTTTCAACTATAGAAATACATTTTCCCTGCCGGACAAGGATTTTCCTGGCTTTCACGAATTCCTGAACTAATTTCCTGCTATTCTACACATTTTTCCATGAGGCTGAGAGAAAATGTTGCAGTTTTAAAGCAAATTTCCTGTTATAAACAATAATAATTCATGGCTTATGATGTGTTCATATGCTTTCTGGGAGGCCCGAACTCTGGGGGTCCCCCCCTCCACAAAAAAACTATCTTGCGGGTACTGTGAATCACACCTGCAAAGCCTGTTAAACAACTGCATAAAGTAAGTCAATACCAACTACTGGAAGGGCATAGGAATGGCATGCCTAAGAAAGGTGTAAAATTCCTACGTCTGAATCGGGCCCAAAGGGGGAATGCAGCAGCCAGCTGATACGAGCCATCCACGTCTGAGGAAGTCAGGAGATGACATGGAAACCTAACACTAGGGGCAACAGTGAGCGCTGTTACCTTCAAGTAGGTTTCAGTTTTGCAAGGGCGTTGTGGATTGGGGATGGTGGATGGGTGCTAAGGGTTGCATGTTTGAATCAAGCGATCGAAAGATGTTTTTAAAATGTTTGTTTTAAGCCTATCCGAAACCTTAACCTTTACCTTAACAATTTGGAGTTAATGCCTAACATTAAGATTTCGGAGTTAATGCTTAAACTTCACATTAAACAGTTCGAAATGTGACTTTTGGAACCACTTCGAAATTTGGTTTGAGAAATATGGATGAACGTCTAATTATGACGTAAGACTGTGAGAGCTTGTTGGAATTCTGACTTGCGTTAAGCGTGCATAAATGGAACATAATTCCCTTTTTATGCACGTTTCTCTCTAAGCGTATTCTGACGACCTTAAGCATGAGAATGGAGAGGGTGGAGATCAAAGAAATGACGGTGTGATGAAGAGGTGTCTAGAAATACAGTACACTGTATTTGGACCTTTACTTAATTCCCTTCTAATTACACCACCTTTAATTGCTATAAAACAATGAATAAGGTTGAGCAACCTACTTTCTTTTTTCCCCAAGTGGAACAATATCTACTTTATTTTTTTCTGATAGAAATAACACCACTCTCCATGCACTGCAATTTACAAATGGATAAGAGCTATTGATAACAGCTAAGCAGATGAGTAAGCCGTATGGATAAGGGGATTGTAAATATATAGTGCCTTCAGAAAGTATGCATGCCGCTTCACTTATTCCACAATTTGTTGTTAGAGCCTAAGTTATTTATTTTTCTCACCCGTCAGCCTGAATTGAAAATGGATTACAATACCCCGTAATGACAAAGTGAAAACAGGTGAAAGAAATGTTTACAAATGTATTGAAAATGAAATACAGAAGTATTAACACCCCTTTGCTATGAAACAAAACCCCATAATGAAAAAGTCAAAACATGTTTTTAGATGTTTTGCAAATTTATAGAAAATTAAATACAGAAATATTTCATTTACATAAGTATTCACACCCCTTTGCTATGACACTCCAAGTCTAAATTGAGCTCAAGTTCATCCAATTTCCTTTGGTCATCCTTGGGATGTCACTACAACTTTACGGAAGCCACTCCTGAGAAAAAGGCACATGACAGCACACCTAGAGCTTGCAAAAAGGCATTTGAAAGACTGAGATCATAAGGCAAAAGATTAAGGCATAAGGAAAAAGATCATAAAGCAAAAGTGGTCTGATGAGACAAAAATGTAACTCTTTAGTCTGAATGCAAAGTCCTGTGTCTGGAGAAAACCAGGCACAGATCATCACCCGTCTAACACCATCCCTACAGTGAAGTACGGTGGTGGCAGCATCATGCTATGGGGATGCTTTTCAGCGACAGGGACTGGGAGACTGATAAGGATAACGGGAACAATGAATGGAGCCAAATACAGGCAAATCCTTGACAAGAACCTGCTTCAGAGTAAAACGCCCTTAGACTGGGGGCGAATATTTACGTTCCAACAGGACAATGACCTAAAGCCTACAGACAAAGCAATGCTGGAATGGCTTCAGAACAATAATGGAAAAGTCCTTGAGTGGCCCAGCCTAAGCCCAGACTTGAATCCCAGTGAAAATCTGCGGAAAAACTTGAAGATTGCTGTTCACTGCCATTCCCCATCCAACTTAACAGAGCTTGAGAAAATCGGCAAGGAAGAATGGGAGAAAATCCTGAAATCCAGATGTGCAAAGCTGATACAGACATACCCAAGACGACTCAAAGCTGTAAACTCCGGCAAAAGTACATCTACAAAGTACTGACTCAGGGGTGGGAATTCTTATGTAAATTAGATATTTAATTTTCTATACATTTGCAAAGATTTCTAAAAACATGTTGTCACATTGTCATTATGGGGTATTTTGTGTAGAAGGGTGAGAAAACCCCCCAATTTAATCAATTTTCAATGTAGGCTGTAACACAACAAAACTTGTAATAAGTTGAGGGGTATGAATACTTTCTGAAGGCACTGTAAATGACAAGTGTTTTAGATCTATTTTACCTTGTGATCGATCGCTGGAGACAAATGTGAAACCAGTCAGATGGCAGCAAACTGAAGCATATCAACATATCACCTTTTACACAGTGAAGTTTATGAAATGCTGACATAACTTGGGATGACATTTGGAGACACAAGCTATAGGTTTCTGTAGCCAAGTGCAGATGACAGTATAGCGCCAAACCTACCGAAATGATTTAGGATTTCTAGAATGTTTTAATTATATGCCCAGACTTTTCACTGTATTCTTTTTTACAATTTGCATGATGTTAAATATTAGCCACTATCGGTAGCCACCATCAGTTACACCCACATACATTTATAACTGTCACTGATTTAAGTGTCTGTTTCCTTACATGTTGCATCATTCCATTGCATCGTTATTTTACCTTTCTTACCTCTGTCACATTCATGTGGTTGATCCTGCTAGAAGAAGTAGATCATATTAGGCTAACGTATTACAGGTTTGGGACATGTAGTCTATTTGAATCATTATGAAACGCAGGCCATACGTAGTAGTTTAAACCTGGAGCCTGGAGCACGGTTCACGATGACTGGACTGTTGTCATCACAGTTCCATGATTAGTGAGGATTATCGAGGTAGATTTATAGGACTGTTCAACCCTTATTGTACAATTTTATCACCTTCCAATATTTCGTGGATTAAACTATTTAAAATGACAGCATTCAGGATGAATCAAACCACTATTTTTGATTCACCAATATATGTTGTGTGTAAAGGCTCTCCGAAACTGTATTTTTGTGTTATTCATAATAACTTTCGTAAGAACACGGCATTTTTTTATCTACCAATTGGTGCTGGAAAGGAGAATATGTACATGGCTTTCTTCATCTATCCCTAATATTCTGAACCGTTCTCTCCTTATAGAGTATTCTAGTGAGGCTGTCAAGAAATGTCTAATTAAAGGTTCACCAAATTTAAAGGGATGGCTTTAGATAAATGTACTGAAAACCCTTTGAATCGGCCCTTTGTTGACAAAAATAGATGCCTAATTCGATTTTTATAGATTAATTTTAAGTTGTTCCTAAAGCTTCTCTGAGGAATCCTTTGTTCTCTTTTCATGTTATCGACATTCCATACCATTATTATCCATCTATAGAATATGTAAGCAAGGCACATTGTTCACCACATCATTCAGTTGCCTTAGTTGTTGTTTTCATGCTTGTCAACGCTGCTTCCTGGTTCAGCTTTTATGCTAAACTTATCAGGAAGCTGGAACATGCATCGATATCAAGTCTCATTGGTGCCTATTGAGACTGTGTTCAGTCAGGTCTCATTGTTACATACAAATACCTATACTGTATTATCCATAATAGGCGAGCGGGACTGAATATATGGATTCTAGTTGTGACACACTGTAAAATTGCAAATGTCATATCCTTTCAGTTCATTACACAGTTCCTTAGAAACTAAAATAACAATTGCCCAAGCAAAAAATAAATAATGTGTTTTATGTTCATTATCCTTCCAGCTGATTTCTTCCTTCCTTTCTCTCCAGCTGTCTCCTCTCATTCCGGATAACACAAATCCTTCAAATTAAACCAGATCACTGCAAAAACGAACTGCAATTTTATATTGACGATGATTTCATCAGATTAGTTGCAATTGAAATGAGAGACTACAGCAACACGCATGGCGCCATAATCAGCTTCTCAAAGTTAATATACACATTTAAGTAGTGTTCAAACTTAACATGATGAACAGGAATGACATTTAATCTTACGGTGGCCAAAAATAACTCACTGAAAGCCACACCCCCAATAGACCACACCTCCTGAACGTAATTTAAAGATTATATTAACAAAGACCCAGAATGAAAGTGAATAAAAACCCAACAGATGGTGAAATTAACCCATGTTTGTGTAATCAAAAAGCATTGCCTATTGGGGGCCAGGCTTTCAGATAGTTATTTTTGGCCAACTGTGAGAGTAAATGCCATTCCTGTTCATGTTAAATTCATATACCGCATATTTTAATTAAGTACTCTGAATACCCCATTTCATGTTGTTCAGTTCAAAAGAATACAAAATAAACATCGCTGACACCATTCAAACCAATGAGGGTTTGGAACTTTAAAGTCAATAATCTCATAATCATCTTTTTGCAGATAGAATCTTATAGTCCTAAACTCTCAATTTGTAAGACTCTCTCAATCGAGGCGAAAGAAATGGTGATAATGAGGATCATCCTCTCTCTCTGAAGCCTCAGTCCATTAGCGGCACCCCTCCCTCTCTCAAGTGATTGGGCAACAAAGATTCCTGAAGCATTGAGCATTTCCAGCCAATTGTGTCAAAAATAGGTTCATTACTTGAGGCTTTGATCAAAACAGTGTTCATTAGCGGCACCTGCTGGTCAAAATAATTTTAAACAGACAAATTATTATAGATGACGTCGCACACGCCATAGCGTGTGCACAAGGTAGCCTTTTGTCCTCAACTGATACCAAACTAATCAGGTGGTTGTTCGACAAAATGAACCTTTGGACGTCGTTGTGCTTCTGATAAAGTGATACAAGCAACGACACACTGTTTCGAAGTAAAATGCTTTGTGACGCACGCCTCAGAGCTCCGGTATCTCACAACCTCTCTCTTTTCCCAGGCACAGTTCAACAGTCAATCCTATATTCCATGATCCAACGGAGCCACAATCATTAAAATCAAACCAGAAATGATTATTTTCATGGACTTCACTGGCCTTTGTTAGAGCTCTCTTTCTCTCTATTCTCCAGTGTTAAATCAACAATAACAGGGTTATTGGGCCGGTGTCTATACGGGTCCACACTTTTGAGTGTGAAGGGCTCTATTCAATCTGAATCGTGGAACTTCAGTTTTACAGTGTGATTGAAATTGAAAGACAATGTTCCCGCTTTAGCGGTGACTGTATTCACGGTAAACGCTGCATATGTCGACTCAATCAGAAATGACCTTTACATTTTTAGCTCAGTATCTCTAACACTTCAGCTTTACAGATTGAATAGAGCCATAAACTAACACTGTGCTTAGTGTTGACACTGTTACAATTTGTCAGTGTCAGTGAATGAACACTTTCAGTGTTATGCAATGACACCTCATCTAGTATTTTTAACACATGGAAGTCTACAGAGCCTTAGGAAAGTAATCAGACCCCTTGACTATTTCCACATATTGTTACGTTACAGCCTTATTCTAAAAATGATTAAATAAAAACAAATCCTCAGCAATCCCATAATGACAAAGCGAAAACAGGTTTATAGAATTTTTGCAATTGTATTAAAAATAAAAAACAGAAATTCCTTATTTACACAAGTATTCAGACCCTTTGGTAGGAGACTCAAAATTGAGCTCAGGTGCATCCTGCTTCCATTAACCATCCTTGAGATGTTTCTGCAACTTGATTGGAGTCCACCTGTGGTAAATTCAATTGATTGGACATGATTTTGAAAGACACACACCTGTCTATGTATGGTCCCACAGTTGACAGTGCATGTCAGAGCAAAAACCAAGCCATGAGGTTGAAGGAATTGTCCGTAGAGCTCCGAGACAGGATTGTGTTGAGGCACAGATCTGGGGAAGGGTACCAAAAAATGTCTGCAGCATTGAAGGTCCCCAAAAACACAGTTGCTTCCATCATTTTTAAATGGAAGAAGTTTGGAACCACCAAGACTTTTCCTAGAGCTGGCCAAACTAAGCAATCGGGGGAGAAGAGCCTTGGTCAGGGAGATGACCAAGAACCTGAGGGTCACTGACAGAGCTCCAGAGTTCCTCTGTGGAGATGGGACAACCTTCCAGAAGGACAACCATCTCTGCAGCACTCCACCAATCATGCCTTTATGGTAGAGTGGCCAGACGAAAGCCTCTCCTCAGTAAAAGGAACATGACAGCCCGCTTGGAGTTTTCCAAAAGGCACCTAAAGGACTCTCAGACCATGAGAAACAAGATTCTCTAGTCTGATGAAACGAAGATTGAACTCTTTGGCCTGAATATCAAATGTCACACCTGGAGGAAACCTGGCACCATCCCTATGGTGAAACATGGTGGTGGCAGTATCATGCTGTGGGGATGTTTTTCAGCTGCAGGGACAGGGAGACTAGTCAGAATCGAGGGAAAGATTAACGGAGCAATGTACAGAGAGATCCTTGATTAAGACCTGCTCCAGAGCGCTCAAGACCTCAGACTGGAGTGAAGGTTAATCTTCCAACAGAACAATGACCCTAAGCACACAGCCAAGACAATGCAGGAGTGGCTTCAGGACAAGTCTCTGAATGCCCTTGAGTGGCCTAGCCAGAGCTGGACTTGAAACCGTTCAAACATCTCTGGAGAGACCTGAAAATAGCTGTTTAGCGAATCTCTCCATCCAACCTGACAGAGCTTGAGAGGATCTGCAGAGAAGAATGGGATAAACTTCCAAAATACAGGTGTGCCAAGCTTGTAGCGTCGTACCCAAGCTTGTAGCGACGTACCATCGTACATTTACATAAGCATTCATTCCCTGTGGGTCAGAAGTGTACATACACTCAGCTAGTATTTGGCAGCATTGTAATTAAATTGTTTAACTTAGGTCAAACATTTCGGCTAGCCTTCCACAAGCTTCCGACAATAATTTGGGTGAATTTTGGCCCATTCCTCCTGAAAGAGCTCGTGTAACTGAGTCAGGTTTGTAGGCCTCCTTGCTCGCACACGCTTTTTCAGTTCTGCCCACACATTTTCTATAGGATTGAGGTCAGGGCTTTGAGATGGTCACTCCAATACCTTGACTTTGTTGTCCTTAAGCCATTTTGCCACAACTTTGGAAGTATGTTTGGGGTCATTGTCCATTTGGAAGACCCATTTGCGACCAAGCTTTAACTTCCTGACTGATGTCTTGAGATGTTACTTCAATATATCCACATATATTTCCTCCCTCATGATGCCATCTATTTTGTAAAGTGCACCAGTCCCTCCTGCAGCAAAGCACCCCCACAACATGATGCTGCCACCCCCGTGCTTCACAGTTGGGATGGTGTTCTTCGGCTTGCAAGCCTCCCCTTTTTCCTCCAAACATAACGATGGTCATTATGGCCAATCAGTTATTTTTTCTGTTTCATCAGACCAGAGGACATTACTCCAAAAATTACAATCTTTGTCCCCATGTGCAGTTGCAAACCGTAGTCTGGCCTTTTTGTGGTGGTTTTGGAGCAGTGGCTTCTTCCTTGCTGAGCGACCTTTCAGGTTATGTTGATATAGGACTAGTTTTACTGTGGATATAGATACTTTTGTACCTGTTTACTCCAGCATCTTCACAAGGACATTTGCTGTTGTTCTGGGATTGATTTGCACTTTTCGCCCCAAGGTACGTTCATCTGTAAGAGACAGAATGCATCTCCTTCCTGAGCGGTATGACGGCTGCGTGGTCCCATGGTGTTTATACTTGCGTACTATGGTTTGTACAGATGAACGTGGTACCTTCAGGCGTTTGGAAATTGCTCCCAAGGATGAACCAGACTTGTGGAGGTCTATAATTGTTTTTCTGAGGTCTTGGCTGATTTCTTTTGATTTCCCCATGATGTCAAGCAAAGAGGCACTGATTTTGAAGGTAGGCCTTGAAATACATCCACAGGTAAACCTCCAATTGAATCAAATTATGTAAATTAGCCTATCAGAAGCCATGACATTATTTTCTGGAATTTTCCAAGGCACAGTCAACTTAGTGTATGTAAACTTCTGACCCACTGGAATTGTGATTCAGTTAATTCTAAGTGAAATAATCTGTCTGTAAACAATTGTCGGAAAAATTACTTGTGTAATTTGTGTACATGCACAAAGTAAATGTCCTAACCGACTTGCCAAAACTATAGTTTGTTAACAAGAAATTTGTGTAGTGGTTGAAAAACGAGTTTTAATGACTCCAACCTAGGTGTATGTAAACTTCCGACTTCAACTGTATATATACATATAAATATATACATTTTCAAACATTTCTAAAAACCTGTTTTTGCTTTGAAGTTATGGGGTATTATGTGTAGATTGAGGAGGACAAAAAACGATTTAATCCATTTTAGAATAAGGCTGTAACGTAACAGAATGTGGAAAAAGTCAAGGGGTCTGAATACTTTGCACTGTACGTACACGCGTGCCATTTACCACAAAGAAGCTAAATATTATAGACTGAAGCAGGTATCCATTTTTCTTTTATTGCAGGCTTTATCTAAATATTCCGCAAACCGGAATACACAATGGACAAAAAAACTATTTCAGTTTCTCCTCATGGCTCAGCCACATAATGCCAGGGTATATCTAGTGTACTTTCTAGAATAAGAGCAAGCATATATCATGGTAGAAAGGGCAAAAGAGGATACAGTAATTACATAATTTTACCTATTCCATTTCACCACAATACCAACCTGGTAATATGTTCATCAATAAAAATACCCAAATATTTCAAATTGCTAGTAAACTCAAGAATGTCTTCACCAAAACAAAACTGAAAAACACTTATCTTAGTACCTGGTTTTCTAAACTGCGTCTTTTACCACCAATTGACTGCACATTATAACATGTTCTGCAGGTCTTGTTCAGTTTCTGCCAAAATAATATAATCAGCATATAAAAGGATACTTAGCATTTCAACATCATATCTTACTCCAATATTTAACTGTTTAATTTCTTTTGCCAAATAATTTATAAACATAGCAAACAAAGTCGGTGATAAGGCGTCTGGGAAACCAATCTGTACTCTATTCATTAACACGCACACAAGCAATTGGTACTTTGTAGCGACTGGATTGCACAATAAAATTTCCCATCAACCCCTGTCTTTAACAAACTATAGGCTAAAAGATCCCTATTTACAAAATCAAAAGCTTTCTGGGAATCAATGAAACATGCAAAAGTATGCTTTTCTTCCTGTAATCTATTTCTGATGATTGTACAGACCGAGGACATATGATCTATACAAGCTCTGGATTTACGAAAACCATTTTCTTCTTCTAACAGAATGTTTTGATCCTCCAAAAAGGTCATCAGCCTATTGTTGAGGATGGATGAATATAATTTATAGACCATACTTAAGAATCTTATGCTTCTATAGTTCAGTTGCACTCTTGGGTAATTTTTTGAAGACTTGGAA
The DNA here is from genome assembly GCF_901001165.1 of Salmo trutta. Classification (NCBI taxonomy): domain Eukaryota; kingdom Metazoa; phylum Chordata; class Actinopteri; order Salmoniformes; family Salmonidae; genus Salmo; species Salmo trutta. Next base: position 33,370,448 of record NC_042964.1, read on the forward strand.
ATGGGATTCACTTATGCCAAGTGGATGGCAGTATACTGTACTCAAATTTTTTGAGCAAATCACGTAGGACATCAATTCATTTAGGGGATTTTAAAACTTCATTAGGCAGTTCATCAATGCCAAATGCGTTCCCATTTTTTGCAGAGTCAATCACCTTCTTAATTTCTGCCATAGACAGCTCCTCATTTAAATATGGGTTACATATATAAGAGGGTTCTGACATTGTATTTTCCAGTTTAGTTCTCAGGGAACACGTCTTTATAAAACTCTTCCTCAAAATATGCCACATTTTTGTTACCTGAGAACAAACTAACAAACCCCTTCTCCCACTCCTTAAGTACCTGTATAATAGCAGAGTTCAGCCCCCCCTGCTCTCCCTGACTTCCATTGGAATTTTCTTATGTCGTTTTGGTCCTAACTTGTTTGTTTGGCTCCAATTTCTTGTCTGTATCTCCTCAATGTGTAATAGCTGCCCTCTCTGGTATCTCCGTTTGAATAGGCATCGTCTTTTATCAAATTCCTTCCTGAAACGTTCTCTTGTATTCCCATATTTACACTGTAAAAAGAAATACTCACCCTAGGTCCATTAACTCATCATTCCAATAAGGCTTGTTCGGCTTGTAAACTTTCCTGGACTTGGGGGGTGTATTCTTCATTTGATAATTTTTCCAATTTCAGAATATATGAAATCACAAAGTGTTTCATACCACACATATAAATCAAATGATGTTGCTTGGCATCTTCGCGGAGTTTTGATGAGTTCTACCAGAGTGCTACATGCCATTTCAGAACATAGAAAGTCATTTTGCACATTTATTTTCTTTACATTTAGGCCTATACGTGGTATGTAGCATTTTCCCCGAGTGATGCACAGTAATGGTTGAGAAACTGCATGGCCAACTGAAAAGATCCTAAATAAAAGATCAGTCAAGTCAAACCATCCGCGTTCTTCAACCGTCTGTGTAGGTTGTAACACCTTACATTCCTAACAACTTTCTAGACAGTCATGGAGGGTAATTACATAATGCATTACAGTTTTGCCTTAGCCAGATATGGATGTAAAGTTATCGCTTAAGGGGCATATCCTTACATTAATGATACACATTTTAGAGTCCCGAAGGAATTCTAATAGGGATTCCCCATGATGATTAACAAAGCCATCCAAAGCAACACGCGATGGAATATCATCAATATCATTGATATAGTCATCTAACCTCCCAATTCGACTGGGGCCACCCCTTCCCGTTCGGATCCCGGTAACGGGATTGCTTGACAAGATACATTGCGCGAAATTCAAAACAGCAAAAATCAAATAATTTACATTTCTCAAACAATCAACTATTTTACACCCTTTGAAAGATAAACATCTCCTTAATCTAACCACGTTGTCCGATTTCAAAAAGGCTTTACGGCGAAAGCATAAAGTTAGATTATGTTAGGACAGTACATTGACAAAACATTACACACAGCTATTTTCAATGCAAAGACAGGCGTCACCAAAAACAGAAAACAAGCTAAAATTATGCACTAACCTTTGACAATCTTCATCAGTTGACATTCCTAGGACATTATGTTAGACAATACATGCATTTTTTGTTCTATCAAGTTCATATTTATATCCAAAAACAGCATTTTACAATGGCGTGATGTTCAGAAAATATTTAGCCTCCAAAACTGCCGGTGAATCAGCGCTACAATTTACAAAATTACTATTCGAAAACATTGGTAAAATATAATATTGTCATTCAAAGAATTATAAATTAACATCTCGTGAATGCAACCGCATTTCCAGATTTCAAAATAACTTTTCTGGGAAATCACAAATCTGCAATAAACGAGGTACTATGCTCAGAAAAATAGGCTAGGCGATACAGACTAGCGCCATCTTGGAGTCATCTAAAATCAAATATACTATTGTAAATATTCCCTTACCTATGATTATCTTCATCAGAAGGCACTTCCAGGAATCCCAGGTCCACAACAAATGTTGTTTTGTTCCAAGAAGTTCATAATTTATGTCCAAATAGCTCCTTCTTGTTAGCGCATTCCGAAGGCTACTCAAAATGTACGAAGAGCGCGGAACATGTCGCCACGAAAGTACAATTTTTTTTATTTATGTTCGTTCAAACATGTCAAACGTTGTATAGCATAAATCTTTAGGGCCTTTTTCAATCAGAACTTCAATAATATTCAAGGCGGACGATTGCATTGTCTTACAAAACGTTTCGGAACGAAAGAGTACCCACATGCACGCGCATCATAGTAGTAATGGTCCTCCCCCTATGAGAAACTTTCCAGGCCTCTCGTTCGGGTCAGTTTTTACAGGAGAAGACTCAAACCACTTTGTAAAGACTGTTGACATCTAGTGGAAGCCTTAGGAAGTGCCAAATTAATCCTAACTCACTGTGTGTTTCATAGGCAAAGGCTTGAAAGTGATTCCACACATCAGATTTCCACTTCCTGTTAGGATTTGTCTCAGGGTTTTGACTGCCATATGAGTTATGTTATACTCACAGACACCATTCAAACAGTTTTAGATACTTTAGAGTGTTTTCTATCCAAATCAAATGATAATATGCATATTCTCATTTCTGGGCAAGAGCAGTAACCAGTTTAAATCGGGTACGTTTTTTATCCGGCCGTGAAAATACTGCCCCCTAGCCCCAACAGGTTTTAAGATCCCCACATATGTAAATAGCATCTGATTCTGTATATAAGCACACTTGAATTAACAGATGACTATAGAAGGAGTATGCATCTCTACCCCATGTGGACTGTTCAGGTAGCAAATAGCATGATAACACAACAAAACAATAATCGGACTCCCTAAGTTGAAAGCAAAAAACAATAATTCCTTCCATGGCTTTATCGATCATTTCAATTTTAGATGCTTACATCATATCAGACGTTTACACATAACCTCACTACCGCAGAGCCCCTAGGGGCTTTCACATGAGTTTTTCTGTTGTGTCCATACCATATATACCCTTCAATATCAATAGTTTTCTGCCAACACAAGTGGTAGTGCTCTGTCCTCCTAGACTGTTGCCCTGGAGTAGGATTAGATAGGGTTGAATAGTTGAATGGGTGGTGTTTTTTTTGTGAGGGCTAATAGCTAGCAGGGTAATTTATTACCAGATGTTATTGTAGGTAGGCCGTGACTGTCCTCACGTTCCAGTACAGCAGCTGGCGGTGAGTGCACCTAAAAGTTGGATGCGATCCACCGACACAATCTCAAAGAAGAAGAGGAAGAAGAAGAAGCAGAGAGAGGGGCATGAAGCCTTGTTCAGAATCAGAAATGGATGCTACTAATGAGTGTAGTCAATTAGAGAGCGAGAGAGTAAGTCCACTCTCTAAACAGCTCGGAACGAAGAGGGCTTAAATCCACAGAGATCTGTCGATTGCCAACAGCTGAAGTACTGACTCTAAGTATTAAGATATTATAATTTATTACAAGTTTGCAAAGTTGTCTCTGTTTTACAATAGTTCTTGTCACTAGGGAGTCTATATATTTTTTGCAGAATGTCTCAGAAACTACATGAATACAAGTCAAATAATTTCATTCCAACTTGATATTTGCATACCTGCCTCGAGTGAGTGGTTAGATAAACTTAAGTTGCCGTCTACAGTACACCTGTCCAAGGATATTGCACCATAGGGAGAATGCTGTGTGTGTGTGTGTGTGTGTGTGTGTGTGTGTGTGTGTGTGTGTGTGTGTGTGTGTGTGTGTGTGTGTGTGTGTGCGCGTGCGCGTGTGTGAAATCTAGAGGGAAGCAAATACAGAACAACCTGCAGCCTACACAGAACAAACTTACAAACAAATCCAAATAATTCCTGTCTATGTCATCAGACATGTCGCTTTCTAAGCAGAACAAAGAACCCACGCTATATTTACACCAGCACGGCAGTGTCACAAATATTGATGACCCAAAGCAGAAATTAGCCTGGTTGTCAAAACAGAATACTGCAGACGCTAGTATCCCACATTGCGATTCGGCATCAACAACACTCCTCGTCAAGTCAAAGAAATGTGACTGCACAAGCACAAAGCTCTAAGACATTAAATTGTGGCGGATGGGTCTAAATTTAAACTAAGCACATCTGCCGTGAGTCTCACTGTCATTGAAGTTTGATAAAAACATTGAGGTGTTTGAAATTCTTTACCGACTTAATTGGAATATAACCATTTTACAATACTTTAGTTTGACATGTGTTTTGGATTCTATAAGGCTTTTGTTATTGTAGGGACCATAGTTGGAATAATCTTGAGTGGATGGCTCATTCCTAATATTCTTCAATTCTTCTAAGTAGTGACTAGCATTTACGCATTCATCTTTTCTGTTTCCATTGACATCTCTCTTGATTGGCCCAACCCAAAGTGGATCACAGACTTTTGTATGAAACAGTTATGGATTTCTAGCACCAAACAATTTCTCCCTTTCCTTGGCCCACACTTCATCTGCAGAACATTTGACTGCAAAGTTCGCAACAGCACAGCACAGCACACCATCAAATAGGATAACATAAACAACACTCAAAAGACAGTGGCGATTGACCGGGTGTTCGACGGCGGCACTTGTTCTCCCTATCACATTCGTTAACTCTCAGGCCGCTCTGACATTTCCATTTGCACATTTCAATTGACAAAATAAAATATTCCTGTTCTACTCTCATACCCTTAGCTCGGTGCAGGGTAATCACTTCTTCTCCATAGCAACATCACTCCTCTCCTCCTCTCCCATCCCTCCATCCCTCAGCAGGTTGGCTCATGATTGACTATGAGACATAAACTAAAGCCCCCTCCGTCGAATAGGAAGGGAGGAATACATACCACAGTGCTCAGCAGCATCTTTCTCCTTCTGGGGGTCACTTCTACAAATCACCTCTGGAAGGACAAACTTAAACTTCTCATTCCTCATTACTCTCGGTCTCTCTCTCTTCCTCTCATTCTACCGCTCTCTCTCTCTCTCTCTCCGTTTCTTCCCCCTCTCTCCCTCGTTCTCTCTCTCTCATTCTCACTCCGTTTCTTCTCGCTCTTCTCCTGCGTACAGTTCATACCTAAACAGCTCTGTGTCGGGCATCGTCTGAGAATCATTTCCCCATCAAATGATTGACTTGGCCGCATGTATTCTCCCCGAGTCTCCGCCATTTAATTTAGAAGCAATGTTTGACTCATCAGCATCGGGGGGTCAAACGGGTGCTTTAAGGGAGAGACCGAACGGAGGTAAATTATACAAATTAACTGTCAGGCAAGATGGGGGCGATGGGGGAAGATGATAAACCTGTGTAGCTCTATGAACCTCTGTGACCCTCCTCCTTCCTTAATGATGTATCTCCCAAGCCAAGCAGAGGAATCAGCTGATTGTGGGAGCAGATCTGTGTCTCGCTAAAGACGCTGCTAAATTAACTGCCTCCGATTCGTACTATACAGAAACGTGCTGAGATTTTATTAATCTGGTGATGCCTTGATGGCATTTAATCAATCAAAATATTATTTTGGAAGAGTAGAAGGAAGAGAAGAAGTTGTTTTTTTCATGAGCTTTTCTCTAATAGAATAACACAGACCAGGGCTTATATCACAAGGGACTAATCGGAACAAGGCGACTGAGTCTTTTTTAAATGTAGTTGAATCCTGAGCATGTTTGTTTTTAGGTAGTGTCTTTTTCAGGAAATAACTATGAAGTCCCATCAGTAAGAACATGTACTGAAACGGTACTTACAATGAGGTCAGATGCTCCTCTACCTATTATAAACATTCCCTCTGCCATTTAACGACAACAACAAGGACATGTGGTACAGAAGCGTAGTCCTACGTTTTCAAGCCAAAACGAATAACTACTGTAGAAGGCAATGCTACAAGGCCTCACTGACATGATGAGAGCATCAGCTCAGCCATCTAACAGAGAGAGAGAGAGACAGAGAGAGAGAGACAGAGAGAGAGAGAGGGGGAGGGAGAGAGAGAGAGAGAGAGAGAGAGAGAGAGAGAGAGAGAGAGGGAGAGAACAGATGGACAGATGAATGGTGGTCAGGTGTCACCCACACTGACTTCTCTCCTCTCTAGCTGACTGATGATGCTGATGCCTGCCATGTTTGGCAGGTCATTCACACAGATGGTCTGTACCTGGCCATCCCGCTGCCTCCTGGTCAGATGTGGGATGCCGTGCAGGGCCTGACACACCAGCAACTCGAGCTGAGCATCTTCAGGAATCGGGAACTCGAGCAGATGAAGCCTTCGACTTGGATTAGCGTTGGGGCCATTCTCAGCGACTACAAATCGTTGGCGGTTGGTGTACGAGTCGATGACCACATGGCTTTGACAGTCGGAAACGATTTAGTAAAATAGCTCATTAATGAAATGCATTGCATTGCGTATTTTTGTATGTGATTTAATTTTTATAAAACAGTTGGATATAGAGTATGTTAAAAAAAACGAGTATTTAGTTAGCAGTCTATCACAACCCAACTAACTTTCTTGGACAACAAACAGCCATGACAATAAGGAGTGCATCTCAGACATAATTATTTTCCTCTCACCCTCTCCCTCCTAAGTCAAAATAAAGGACTGCATGGCATTATCCTCTCTATAATAGAAGTCTCATTCCATTGATAAAACAACACGGAGGGAGTGTTCATTGTGTTGGCTGATTTAATCTCGTTGGTATGCAACAAATACAGTAAACAGAGAATAGACTTGGCTATGATTGACCTTAGTTATATTGATTTTGGCAGGGGTTTCTGCTTTCTGGTTCTGGCTCTAGGTCTCTGGCTGGGTGTCTCTTCATGTGTCTCTACAGCAGAGGCCAGAGAGCTCTGGACGCTTATAAAACAAACAGGGAATATGCTACAATTCTGAACAGAGCGGTCCTAATGCCCCAATTAGGGTTGCACATCAACACAGTACATCACGGAGCTGTAGCTACTCACAGACAGATTGGCTTTCCCCACAGGTAACCATGACCAAAGGAGTACATGTGAATAGTACAGTAGGCCAACTGTACTACTGTAACACACATACATGCAGTACAATATTTGAATGACTCAAGTGAATGCTCTGCACGTACTTACTGTACTGTAAGCTCGTAATAAGGCTAAACCTTCTAGAGTGAGAAATAAAACACTATCAATGCTCTACTTTTAAAATCCTGCCGTACAGTTCAGCGAACCGAGTGAACTGGGATAGAACCGCAAACGGATAATAAGGAGGGCTCTTATGAAATCATCACGTGGACTTACGTAGGTACCCCTTAAAAACACACAGCTACTGTAGCTAACCCTTGGGCTGCCTTCACCAGCCTGTCTACCGAATGGGTAACGCTGCAAGATCACAGACAAAGAGAGTTGCCTAATTAGACCCGAATCTCCTTGATTTGCCAGCGACGCTTAAAGGGAGGGGTTTGTTTAGCTGTTGTTTTTCTGAATCTCTGTGATCTAGGTCCAGTCCTACAGAGCTCTGAGCATATGAGTAAAAGCCACTCTACACCGAAGGCGACAATTGCAGAATAAAGATAAGGATGACCCACTCGAGCTCGAGAACATTGTGCTGCTCATGCTGTTGTTATTATTCTCAACAAAGTTATAATGGCCCAAGAAGAAGTAAAGAAGAGGGGAAAACAGCTTGAAGAGAACTTTAAGTTCATTACATCATGGGAGAGGAAACGCTAACGAGCTGAGGGAGAATGAAAGGGTAGATATGCCGATAGTTGAAAAGGACCTTTAAATTGTACAAAGTATTAGTTCCATTGTCAAGACATTTCTCTAACAAATAACCAGACTACACGAAGATGGCCGTCTTGAGAAAGAGTTTTCCCAGAAGGCAATGACGTCATTTCAACGTCTAGCTTTGATTTGCATTTGATTGAGTTGTCAACTAACGTGAATTCAACATTAAATCAACAAGAATTTGAAGCGTGTCATTGGATTTAGGTTTTTGTATTTCCAATCCATTTTCCACGGAAACAACATTGATTTAACCAGTTTGTGCCCAGTGGGTTGGTTCTCTGTTTGACACGACACACAAGGAGAGAAAAAAAAACAAGGAGGGGGGACGTATCAAAATCTCAAAACGGTATGGTTCTGTCAACTGATGGAATTCAATAGGACTCATCTACCTTTGTCTAGCAGACTAGAAAGTCTGAGGTATAGAGGAATGGTAGTAGTAGCTATAGAACTATAGAGCTATAGTAGCTATAAAGGAATGGTATTAGTTAAACACTCCAGTAATCAATAGTGCAATAATTGTATTTGCAGAATGTTCACAATGAGTACATGTGATGTTACACAGGATTTACATTCCATGGTATTGACACATTTATACAGTCTCAAAGATTTACGAAAGCGCCTGTAGAAAATAAAATAAAAGTACATGGATGAATGCAGTATCAACTAAACCAGCGGTAACCATAACAACAACTATTTTCACCACCTCAAATGAACCTTAAATGAACCCAAACATGCAATTCAGAAAGTATTGTCGGAAATCTTGACACAATTCAGAATAATTCAAGTTCTGTTTAGTGCAGTCACCACAGAACAGCTTGAATTCATTCATCATATGCAAAACCATAAATACAAGATCCCTGTTTTTGTCTTTGTTAGTCGTACGCTGAGAAAAACCAAGGGAATAATTGTCTATGATGGAAGCACTGTTTATTATGCACATAGATATGTCGCACGGCACATGGATAACAATGGATGAAGATGATCAAACTCTGTCACAGTGTGCGTAAAGGAGACAAGAAAGTGCCGTAAGCTCACTACACAGTTAGCTCGAAATGCCGCCAATAGTGCTATGGAATTTGATCCAGCGGGCGGTCTTTATGATAGCAAGGCAGAGGGCCGTGGTGCTGTCAGTTTACCGTGAGTTGCACTCTGAGAGGGAGGAAGCTAATACCGCTAAGCTACCACACTGGTGTCGGTTTGATGTGCAGAGCTGTTTAAGTCAACTGAAGTCGTTTTATCAGCATGCAGATATAAAGCCAGTAGTTTGACCGGCAATATTGTGTATAGACCACATGTGTTACATTAGCAACAGGCGTGAGAAGTATAAACACAAGACAGTATGTGGTAGTGCTGTCATAGCAACTGTAGGGTATTCTGACTCAGGCAAATAAAATGGCTGGGTCTATGACACATAATACACTGAATAAGTCCTTATTTATTTGACTGTCCTTTACTCCTAGTGGCTGAAGGTGCTGTCCGACAGTTGTGGTCCATCAGAGACATTTGCAGAGGGCTGTTAAATTCAGGCAGCACCTCAAGGCGTAACATTTCCTCATGTTTGTACGGTACATCATCATTCAAGCTGCCTGTCACATAAACAAACTACCTCAATGTGACCTTTTCAACTGCAGATCCCCTTTGCCTTTTAAATTTCAACCCTTTCTTCACCCCCATTCCTTCCACAGCCCATCTGTTGTGCTATGAGGGGGTGTTCATTTCACCTCTCCTCCTCCACTCCATCCAATTGTTCTCTTCTGTCTATTCTTTCTCTTTTTCCTCCAGGCCCCCGCTGCTAGTGTTCGTCAAACTGAGAAAGAACTATCTTCTGTCTCTCGCTTATCTTCCCCTCACCACTCTTCATCATATTGCACCCAGCCTTTCATCCATCTTCCTCTTTTCCTCTGCCCATCCTCCCCCCTTCCTCCCCCATGATGAGGGCGCCTGGCAGAAGCTGTCTTTATCCTGGACAGTGCTGGTGTCAGGGCATGTTTCCCTTCTCTTCAAACAGGCTACAAGTCCTCGCAGGAGATTGAATGTGAAATAGAGGGTGTGCTCTGGCTTTGAGTAATAACTCTAGAGAGAGAGAGAGAGAGAGAGAGAGAGAGAGAGAGGAGAGAGAGAGAGAGAGAGAGAGAGAAGAGAGAGAGAGAGAGAGAGAGAGAGAGAAAGAGAGGAGAGAGGAGAGAGAGAGAGAGAGAGAGGAGGGAGAGAGAGAGAGAGAGAGAGAGAGAGAGAGAGAGAGAGAGAGAGAGAGAGAGAGAGAGAGAGGAGAGAGAGAGAGAGAGAGAGAGAGAGAGAGAGAGAGAGAGAGAGAGAGAGAGAGAGAGAGAGAGAGAGAGAGAGAGAGAGAGAGAGGAGAGGAGAGAGAGAGAGAGAGAGAGAGAGAGAGAGAGAGAGAGAGAGAGAGATACTGTGGTGTGTATTCATGGATGCCAAGGGAAGCTGGGCTTCCCCAAATATTTAACCAATAAAAAAATGACTGTTATCAAATAATGTCTCTTTTGTCTCTCTGTGTTTTCATAATTTTCAGTCTATTTGCAAGTGGCTGAATCTCACAGGAGAAATAATCTGAACGAGGGAAATAGCGCCTCTCTGTCTACGTATGTGTAGCCCACGCATCTGATGCTGTCTGGAACAAAAGGGTATGACATATTGTCGCCGTAGCATTTGATTGATTGATGCCAGCAAGCATTTGTCCTCCCTTGATAACATGTTTTGAAAATAATTAGCCAATCAGCGTTGACCTGAGCTCAACTGTGGCTTGTCCTGGCGCAGCAAAACGGTCCGCAAGGGAGGCCAGTTTAAATTTGGCTTCACACCAATCAAATCACATTCTAAGCAAAACGTCATCATTGTTTCTGGTCTGCTTGTGTTGATGTCCTGCAGTAGCTAGCTTGCTAAATCAGTCCTTTCCTAAGCCATGGATGGAGATTGGGATTTGGACTTG